>NC_061093.1:28732035-28752035 GCF_015104395.2 Macrobrachium nipponense | reverse complement strand
AATAATTGAGGAAAAATAAATAATCCTGAAATAAAATAGTTGATATAGCTAGGGAAAATAGGAGCATCAATCCTTCATGGGCACCCTGTCTATATATTATATATAATATATATATATATATATATCTATATATCTATATATATATATATATATATATATACTATATATATATAGACTATAAACAAACACGTTTACCTATTAATTCGGTAAATTTTAGTTCGATAAAGTTCCGTTTAAGGAAATCTACAGCTGGATTTGGAAAAGATTTTATTTTCGGTGAATCCGACGAACAGCTATTCACAAACTTTTTTTTTTTTTTTTTTTCTATTTGTCCCCCGCGACCTCCCAGGTCAAAGGTTATTCCTTGTAGCCTGGGGACCTTCGTTATTATTTAACTAGGCCTTTGTAGGACATCCTACTATCATTAATGCACGGCGATAAGACTAAAGAATAGAAAGAATAGGTTCCGTTCTTTTTCTATAAGTTTTGTGGCTGTTATTTCCAATGCCGTGTAGGCAGAGTGCACGGAAAAAGACTTATCGTAATTCTTTCAGCTCAAGAATTAATGACGTTATTAAAAATCTCTTTTTCGCATACATCCAACTGGTCATATGTGATGCCATAACGCACCATGAAGATTACTGCTTTGTTGGGTAAACAGAGGCATTCAATTAACACAAATATTATTACTGATGGACCATTACTCAGTTGAGTGGCTCTGCAAAGAATCGCTTTATCTCTGGTGATGCGTTTTTGTTTGTTGCCGTGGTCCGATCTGCTGATTAATAATTCATTAGGGGCCTCAGGCTTCTCGTCTGCGCCGCATCCTTCGGCTTCCGCCTGTAGAATACTGTTTGCATTTGGGTTCATTAATTAGTAAAATACATGTGTGATAACTATATCCGGAATCATGAGCTGGGGTATTTTATCACTTTTCTTTTGCTTACATTAATATGACTGGCACAACTCTCTCTCTGTTTTTGGGTTCGTACTATGATATGCAACTCAGTAGATTACGTGTTTGCATGCAATCCGCTATCTTCAAAATGAGACATTTCCCGTCTGCTCGACAATTTCTATCGACAGTCGACATCCATGCATCCAGTTTCTGTGCAACTCCTATTTTTTTCCCCTGTAACTGATCTACTTCTGTAGGCTATCTATCATACACAGGACACTTTATCATTAAATCCATTTCGTCTTATACATAATGCTTAAACTTATTGTTAGACACTGTACTGCATACCCGATACGCATTCTATCTTTTTATATAAATAATGTGCATGTTAAAGCGTGCAGAAAAATTAAGTTTTAATAAAATATAGCGTATTTATTTCAATTTTCGTTGGCGAATCAAGGCTCTATTTCACTGCAGCGTTTAGCTCGTTTTAATTTAGTTGGTGTACTGAATTTAGGCTGTTTCTTTTCGATTATTTTGCGTTTCCACTTACAACTGGCAGTATATGAAGATGTTTAATTTGTGGCCTTTCTATTCGATCCATGTTGTTAGTATGAATAGCACTATGTATGAGTACTAATTACGAAGACCACCTCACGTTAAGTTAGGAATATAATGTTTACAACTTATACATGAGGGGAAATTCTTCAACGCTTCCTGCGTAAGCTGGACGTCGGGTAACGCCTTGTTTTACATAAGGTAATAATATGAATTTTTTCTGGAATGATGCTGAACAAAATTCAAGCAAATTTAAATTTCAATATGTATAATATAATACAATGTGTAAAAAAATCTATTGAAACAGCATTCAGTAGTGAGGACGCTAACTCAATAATTTGTTTGATAAAGACGTGAAATTCTTTGAAATAAAAAAAATGAGAAAAAGTATTTCAAGACAAAGTCGTGAATTTGATAAGTAAGAAACAGCAAAACAAAAACACAATATCGTCCAGTCTTCAAGGCTACTGAACTTAGAGAATATCGTAGGAGTCACAGTCCCTTGTGTGCCAATTTCATTGTAAAATTACCCCATTTAGAGAATAAAGAGGCCAGTTACCACAATAAAGGCACAAATAGGGTTATTCAGTTGGAAGTGCTTCTCAAAGTAACCTACTTTTGTTTATACGATTACAAGGGATTCCTTATTACATTATAAATACAGAAATTTTTTATTTACAGCAGCCTGCTATTCGCTTTTCTTTAGAAATATATTCTAAAGGTAGATGCATATCTAACTATGCTCATATTCATAATCCTAACGTCCATATTCCTTTAAGCCACTCGTCACCTAAGAATAATATTAGGCCTGGGAGGCATTCGTCAGTAGGCCTAACTCAGTAGCACACAACATTTCTCTGAAATATTCCCTACGTTATATCTCCATCACCTCTCAATGAATTCTATAACTTATAATTCTAATATTATATACAAATTTGTTCTTGTTCTTTCATGTAGTAAAATAACATTTCAGCCAGCTAACCAAGTTCTCCGGGTAAAGACAGAAACATATTTTGCTTTATGCTAGTTTGCAAATCTACGGTATTTACTATCCAGTATCTTGGGTAGATGACTAAGCAATATATTACAAACATTTTCTGCGCACGCATATCATTCAGTATTCGATGTCAATGAAATATATATATATATATATATATATATATATATATATAATTATATATATATATATATATATATGGGATGTGCCCAAGTATCGTTATCGGTATCGGTATCCGCGGTATCGGCTAGTTTTTGTGGTATCGGTATCGGTGAATTTCTGGCCGATACCAGTCGTTACCTTTGTCATAAGTATAGGAATTTAAAATCCTTCTAGGCTTTCTAAAATCTATATATTAACATTTTATAATCTAAATGAATGAGTCTGGTAACTGTTTCTAGCCAATATATAAATAAAAACTCAGAATAAAAGTACAATACTACTAGTGATTTCAGATTCCTCGTCACCCAATGAATTCGAGTAAGCACTACGTAGCAACCTAAATTGTTACAAGTCTTCTAATGGTGGCCATAATATAAGCCAAACAATATCCAGGTAATAAATGGGGTTAAATACTTAATAGTTATACTTGATGTTCTTTTTCAGTAAAATTTATATACAATAACCAGAGAACAAAAGTGGATTTTAGTAACAATATATATTCGTTTAAATAACAGTAATATCGGTTTTGGTATCGGCCAAAAATTTGGTATCGGTGCATCCCTAATATATAATATATATCTATATATATTATATATATATAGATATATATATATATATATATATATATATATATATATATATATATTATTACATACATACATACATACATATGAGATTTCAGTGTTTTCTGCTAATGACCAGAGGAATGTAAACAATTCTAATTTCATTCATAGTAACCAGCTTATTACTGTCGTAAACTTTGATGCTTTGATAGCAAGTAAGTATTTCATAAGTATTTTAGAACCCTATCGTAACAGTCTCTACAATGTGACATCATGTACAAGGTTGTCTTCATGAGATCATAAAAGTTTATGTATCTCCATAACTTCGCTTGTAAAAGAAAACGCAACAAGTCTTAGTTGATCAACGCAAATGCTTCGAGTCGTTTAATGTAAATCTGCTCCCGTAGGGAGGTAATGCCATTGGTGGACACCTCATGCGGTGCACGGTAGGTATTACTTAAGGTTCTTTGCAGCGTGCCTTCGGCCCCTAGTTGCAACCACTTTCGTTCCTTTTACTGTATCTCCTTTCATATTCTCTGTCTTAGTCTTACTTTCCATCCTCTCCTAACACCTGATCCATTGTGCAACTGTGAGGTTATCCTCCTGTTACATCTTTCAAACCTTTTACTGTCAATTTCCATTTCAGCGCTGAATGACCTAATAGGTCCTAGTGCTTGGTCTTTGGCCTAAATTCTATATTCAATGTACATTTGCAATCGGGTTACACGAAGTAGAATTATTGGCCAGTGGATTTCATTTTGGGCAAGACTCGTGGGAGCCTTGGATGCGTATCATATTAGATTGTGAAGCGACGATTCTTTCCTGGAAAAACTGTGATCGATAGTGACATAAGACAAGTATGAAATGCGCCGAAGATCCTTTGACGCAATCTAGCTCTCTGTACGAGCCACGGCCCGGTGGTGGCCTGTGCTATAACGTTGCCAGATGGACGGTCATAGCTAACTTTAACCTTAAATAAAATAAAAACTACTGAGGCTAGAGGGCTGCAATTTGGTATGTTTGATGACTGGAGGGTGTATGATCAACATACCAATTTGCAGCCCTCTAGCCTCAGTGCGTAGTTTTTAATACAGAAAAAGTCCGGACGGACAGACAAAGCCATCTCAATAATTTTCTTTTACAGAAAACTAATAAAAAAGGTATAAACAGAAGAGAATGTCTTAATAGATATATGTGGTTCTTGTCTTCAAGGAGACTCAGTTACCTTTATCATTTTTATTAATTTTATCAATTTAATAATTTGTCTCAAGCATAGGCATAGCACAAGTTTAGTTCGGTTGGAGTTTGAACCGCGTCACGTGAACATGAAATTATTTATTGTTAATATTTATACGTTTGATCAAGGTGGGATTATACCTCTTATGAAAGTATACTTAAGGAAGTAAAATACGTGTAGTCTAGAATTAACCGGAAGGGATGAGATTATAGATGATGACCTCTTTACTTAGAGGTATTTTGTACCGTGTTTTATAAATGATCTCATTTCAAACACTTTATATATAGGAGGGTTGTCTCTATGTTAATTTTTTCGTTTTATTTTTTTAATAAGGTGATCATATTAACTAAAGTCACAAGAATGATTTTTTTTTTTGAAATGATCTGTTCTATTTGTTTCTTTTATTTCAAGAAAATTGATTCCAAGGAAATCTCGTGTTTTTTCCTTCAGTCGGTTTTCTTTTACTTTCATCATATTTTCCATTTTTTTCGATCGATTTATTCAAGATTCGTCATAATTTCGATGTTTTCTTCCATCGGTTTCTTTTACCTTCGTCATATTTTTCATTTTTTATCGGTCTTCTTTTAGTTTCGTCATATTTTCCATTTTTTCTTCGATCGGTTTTCTTTTGGTTTCGTCATATTTTCCATTTTTTCTTCCATCGGTTTCTTTTAGTTTCGTCATATTTTCCATTTTTTTCTTCCATCGGTTTCTTTTAGTTTCGTCATATTTTCCATTTTTCTTCGATCGGTTTTCTTTTAGTTTCGGAATATTTTCCATTTTTTTCCTCGATCTTTTTCTTTTAGTTTCATCATATTTTCCATTTTTTCCCTCGATCTTTTTCTTTAGTTTCATCATATTTTCCATTTTTTCTTCGATCGGTTTTCTTTTAGGTTCGTCATATTTCCCATTAATTTCTGGGTTGATTGTTACTATGGTGATTATTGTTACTACAAGTCGTGATCAAGATGCCTCAGAATTCTAAAATACAAGGTATATTTTTTTCCATACAGTTGTGTTGATAGCTACAGGTCCTCTCAGAGTATAAAGTACCCTAAAGATACAAATTGGAGCTAGCAGAGTGAGGTCACGACCGAAGCTACGCTGCAAAAATGGTCACGGGAAACAGTAAAGCTGATCACATTCTCTGGAAGAACTTGAGACACGTGGCCGTTGGGAACGACGAGGAACAGACGCGGAAGGTGAGAAGTTGGCCAGGCCGGTTCGGACGTATATATCCGCCTCATGGAAATCCAGGGATCTCCTTCCAGGACAACCATAAACGTCCAGGCGAAATCTGGGTATCGGTATGGATTCTGCAAGCGGACGCTTTCTGGCAATGCCTCATCCAATTTGACTCGTGAGCTCTTTATCTCTTCCTAGCATCGTCACCTTTGACACTTCTAAGAGGTCACCTTTGACATTTCTAAGGCTTTTGACAGCTTCGAGAAGCAATATCTGTCCTGGTGTCCTTCTAATGACTTATCCTTCCCTTTTGGAAGTGTTCCGAGCCTTTCCTGGTTGCTCCGAACCAGATACGCCATCTTCCCGGTCTTTGCCGATGACTCGCTAAGGTTTCGTCCTTGGGACCTTCGTTTGTTTTTGCTAGGAGGACATTTTTCCTGATCCATGCCCGTACTTCCAAGGTGCTGACGAATGTGATGTCTTGACAATATATCCTTCTTTTTATTTATTAACTTATTCATTCATTTATTTACTTATTTATCGTCTAAATGTCGTTCATAGGATAACACAATTGTTTAGTATATAGTTACATAATATGTACTATACTATAAACAGGTCCTATATAGATGTATATATACCTCTATATAGGACTTTCATTTCTCTTTTACTTCTCACGATGCCTCTATTGGTTTGCGTTAAGAAGCCGCGGTATGGGAATGAAAATAATAATATCAATAATATAAAGTGGAGCAAATTTCTTTGGAGATGGACTTAGATATATTGCGAAAGGGGTGCTGAAGCCCCACCCCACCCCTGCCTCTCTCTCTCTCCCTCTCTCTCTCTCTCTCTCTCTCTCTCTCTCTCTCTCACTGCTCACGTGTTAGTGCTCGCGTCTGCTTCATGAATGTTAACTATGTCTTTAATGTGACTTCAGCCATTTATGCATAAAAATGACCATGGGTGCTTCGTTCCGCTGACGTTCAGGCGAAAGTCAGGGCACAAAGGACAAAGGCCAATGAGGAATCCAGGTTATTTTGTTTGAGAGTGACATTGTTTATTGATTACCGCCGTAGTGACAACCTAACAAAGATGAAAAAATGGCTTTCGAACTTGTACGTTTTTTGAACTGCCTGTAGACATTATCATGTGAAAATCATTCATGGGTGGCACATGTGTCTTTAAATCAATCTTTTTTATTCTGTTCAGCCCTAAGGACAAAATTATACATTTCTTGGATATTGGTGAATGAAGTTGGGGAACTATCGTTAAAAATGGAATAAATGTAGGAAAAAAACTTCAGTGGAAAGTTCCAGGAGACTGATAACGGAAGTGGTCCATTTTTATAAAAATATATTAAACGTTTCAGGTGAAATTGGGAGTAAGGTATAGTACCTTCTTTACATGAAATACCGGAGAGAGAGAGAGAGAGAGAGAGAGAGAGAAGAGAGAGAGAGAGAGAGAGCAAGGTAATCCGTAATGAAATTGACGATGAAACTGTACAGATAAGTACTACAGGAAAGAAAAAAAAAACTCTATAACCAAACCTCGAGTTAATGTTGTGTCACTCGACATAAAATGGTTCTGTGGGAGTTGGCATTGAAACAAAAATGTCCAATCCAAGAGATGGATGTTCTCCCACGTTCCATTTATTTCTGGTGATTAGGAGGTCATTTCTCGATAAATGCTGTAGGTCCCGTTGCTTGGTAACCAATTGGTTCCTATCCACGTAAAAATGTCTAATCCTTCGGGCCAGCCCTAGGAGAGCTGTTAATCAGCTCAGTGGTCTCGTTAAACTAAGATATACTTAACTTAACACGTTCCAAAGTCAGATTTGCTAAACGTGAGCGGAACGTGCACGGGGAAGCCTTACTTTAGCAACGTGCGAATCTCTGGAACTGAAACCTTTGATGTTTGTCATAATATAAAGATTAATTTGGAAAACTTAGGTCTACTACGGTCTCCACGTAAAGCACAAATATCAAAATTGACAATCTTAAGGAGGATATGTCATTAAAAAAAAAAAAGGATATGAACTGACAGCGCCAAATAAGCCTATTTTAAACTGTACATTTTTAGTTAGCAAAACTCCTAAAGATAGCAGAAAATACACTGAAATCCGAACTGCAAGGCCGATGAAAAAAGATTACGTGCTATCGGTAAGGCATCTACAATCAATAAGGCCAAAATTACACACAACAAAATACAAGAAGAACTACATGAATCCTCGCATAACATCCTTTGAAACCTACTCAGAAGGGCAGCAAACTTAGCAAGGCAAATACACAAACGACTTGGTTTACTGATCAACTGTGTATGCTACTGTTTAAACCCGGTGCAATACGCTCGCTTTGGATACACTGGAGCTCAGAATATGCACAGGAAACTAGTAACAGATTTGTTCTATAAAAAGCTTTCATCTTCGAATTTCATTTCTGTTTATGCATGAATGAATTCTTTTAGGTATTTATTAACTCATTATTACTTACCGATAGCGAGCAATTTTGCCTGCCATATTTTCTCAACGCTATTAAGTAGTTTCTGAAATTTAGCTAAATGTTTACCATACTTTGGATACTATGTTGACATAGTTTTTAATCAATGAACTGTTAAACTCCAGATGTCCACAAAAGTCCTGTTATTCCTTGTTAACACTTTACCAAACCGTGCGGCCATAAGGCCACTTTAATCTCGGTCAACCACCAGCTATCAATCATAAACCTGGCATTTATAACCTTTCTTTCTTCACGAAGAGGATCTATTTTCTCCCGTTTCCTCTCTCGCTGTTTTCGGGTCTGGGCAAGAAATGCGTAAAGGGCTGTTCGTCCACACGTGGTTAGCAGTCAAAAGAAAACTAATTTATATTATATTTATCTTACTGAAAATCTATTTCGGAGTCAAAATTTTCCCCGCTGTGATTCGAGACTGGATTGCAATATTGTTTTTTTATTTGTCTTTAAGTCTTATCTTACTATAATGGGCGTTATGTTTTGTTTGTTTGTTTGTAAGGTGTTTTGACGCTGCATGGAACCAGTGGTTATTCAGCAACTGGACCAACGACTTTATGTGACTTCCGAACCACGTCGAGAGTGAACTTCTATCACCAGAAATACACATCTCTCAATAGAATGCCCGAGAATCGAACTCGCGGCTACCGAGGTAGCAGGTCAATACCATACCAATCACGCCACTGAGGCGCTTAATGGGCGTTATGTCTGTCCGTCCGTCTGTCATTCAAACACGGCCAAACGGCTGGTCCGATGGGCATGAAACTTAGCAGGGTTGTAGTGGGGACCCCCTAAGATGATTTATAATGGGGTTTCATCCTACCTCCCACCCACCATGAATGGGGGAGGGACGGGTAGAAAACCGTAACCGATAATTCAAGCAAAACGGTCATAACTGTTTAAGGGCTGTTTGCTAGTTATGCTAATTGTGATTATCTAGTGACGTCAGCTAACCAAATGACACTTGCTTCTTCTATGTTTGTAGATACGTCTGGTCTCAGTAACGATGATGTTCACCATTTAAGGATTTAATTTGACCTGTTCATCGCTAGAGAGAGAGAGAGAGAGAGAGATAGGGGGGGGGGGGTAAAGGGGGTAGGCGATATAGGGAGGGAGTGGGGCGTGGCGGGTGAATGGATGAAGACATACAAGAAATGCTTATGAAAAGAATGATCAGAACAGGACTTGTTTTCTCGTTAACAATCTTCACAATATGACGATAATGATGACAATGATGATATCAAGTCATGCTGTGCAGAAGGCAGCTCATCGAACCCTTCCAGGAGCTGCGTTTATTAACAGAGATAATGAGCGCCCAAGAAGATAATGATTCACATCACAGCTTTGACTCATTTTCTATATTCACGAAATTCTATCGTCGCGGACACTGTTGCTAAAGTTCGTAATCTGTAATATTCTATATTGCTTCATAATGAAGCCATTAAAAACTGCTTCAATTGATTCTCCAATATTCCTGTGAGGTTCTAAAATAATTAACTGGAAATATTCCAGTTACCGTTATCATTTTATAATTATTCATAATCAACAAACAAAAACGTAACACTTGAATAGAGAGAGAGAGAGAGAGAGAGAGAGAGAGAGAGAGACTGAATAACGGTACGTCACCGTATAACTAATTATGTCAGAAAAACTCGGGTAATTGCCCCTGGCTTTTTCAAGTAGAATTACAGCCCCTCTTCAAACCAATGAACATTGAATTTAACAATACAACGAGAATGACCGCTCCACAGCTGTTCACTGAAAATAATAATCATAAAAAAAACACATAATCATAAAAAAAACACTTTTGACACTAGCAATGTGGCGACACAGGAACCTCTACAGAAGGGAAATGTATTGAAAAACAGCAAAACGAGTAGCAGACAGTAGTTCTTGGGGCTCACGTGGCAACTGTTCAGAGAAACTGCAAAGCAGGTAAGAAAAAATGAAAAGTCAACCTTTCAATTTTGCTCAGAAATATCATCTTGTTAGACAGCCTGTTATTTTCATGATAATTTAAATAACATGTAAAATTTCTATGTCTATATATAACATATAGATATATATATAAATAGAGAGAGAGAGAGAGAGAGAGAGAGAGAGAGAGAGAGAGAGAGAGAGAGAGAGAGAGAGAGAGAGAGAGAGAGAGAGAGAGAGAGAGAGAGGGCGATATTATTATCAAGTAAACAATTACCATTCGGTTAACATGTATAAAAATATATTAATTCCGAGGTAGAGCGAATTGGATATTAAAGGACATATGTAGCTGAATGCATATATATACATACTACATATATATATAAATGGCTGTAGCTGACTTTCACTTAGAAAAATTAAGCGAAATATAATTTACGTTGTATTAATACAGACTAAAACTCTCATCACCGACAAAATAAGAACAATAACAATGACTTGGACGCAATGGAGATATAAAAATACTAGTAATGACAGTGATACTGATGTAATGAAGGCGATGACAGTAGCAAAAGATCACTGTCGAGTGACCCCGTTGCCAATTTCGTTCACGGGGCAGATTCGATAATCTGATAACGTTGCTTTTGAACACCCGACACGTGATCAGACCTCGATATTTTTTGTGGGGGGATGGGGGCCGGAAGGGGGCGCAGTCAAAAAACAAATGTTCCGCCTATGCAGAGGATATTCATCATCGTTATACTGGATATTGGCGCCATAGAAATTTAGAAAGGCCAAATGGAATTACGAGATTGTACAACAAAAAGCAAATGTTGGGCCAACATCATGCTCCATGTTGAATATTTCTTGCCGCTGTTACAGTTAATGTCATTACGTTTTGACGAGAGAGAGAGAGAGAGAGAGAGAGAGAGAGAGAGAGAGAGAGAGAAATATAATTACGTTATGAGAGAGAGAGAGAGAGAGAGAGAGAGAGAGAGAGAGAGAGAGAGAGAGAGAGTAATATAATTACGTTTACACGAGAGAGAGAAAGATTGATTGATTGAGTCTATTAAACCTGGCGTCAAACATCGAGGTTACTGACACCGAAATAAATCTAGATAGAAATTTTTTTAAAATAAATTTCCTATAAAAATATCTATAAATATACATGCATATAAATATATTTGTTCAAATAAATAAATTCTTACATAGACTTTTTATGCCAGAGAGAGAGAGAGAGAGAGAGAGATAATTACGTTTACAAGAGAGTAATATAATTACGTTTACACGAGAGAGAGAGAGAGAGAGATAATTACGTTTACAAGAGAGTAATATAATTACGTTTACACGAGAGAGAGAGAGAGAGAGAGAGAGAGAGAGAGAGAGAGAGAGGTGGGTGGTGGGCGGTGGGGGAGTTGGCTAGGCGGCGCTGCAGCCTTTATAAACTAGGGTCGATAGTGAAACAATAAATTGTGAAAAACTGTGAATGTGGATAAATCACGTTGATAGGTCTGGAATGAGGACAGCGGTTTTGAAAGAAGAAAAGTACAGAAATGAAAACCACTGAACCTCGATGGAAATCTTCATTTGGTTTGCTTACTCGGTTATTTGGGCCATTAGTCCATAATATGAAAGGAGATGAAATCGAGAGGTTTTACTCTAATAGTCTCAACGTCACTTTGTTTAAAAGAAAGAAAGTGGGAGTTTTTCTGTGATGTCCAAAATTATTCCGGAAACAATTATCTCACAAAGTTGCACCTATTGTTAAATTGCAGATGAAACTGCTTTGATATCTCTCTCTCTCTCTCTCTCTCTCTCTCTCTCTCTCTCTCTCTCTCTCTCTCTCTCAGTTTATCTTTTCACCCATTTAGTTTGTTTATGATCAAAGAAAAACTACTTTACTGCAAGGTTCAGATCTAGGTATTGCAAACTATTTAACATAAAAGAGCAACACTATGCGGTTGTTTTACAATAAACTTCAGGAGAATGTCAGATATCCATAGTATCCACAGTACCTGAACCAAATCCTATAGGATCTGGATTCAGATCTGAGCAAGGATCCCCTGCAAAGGTCCTTCTTCTAAGGGCCGGCTACACGCCTAGGTCGTGTCTCTCGTCACGGGGAAAGGTCCCTTTTCGAAGTGATTTATGTGCAACAAACTTTTTGCCATTATGTCCTCTCGGAAAGTTGCCGGTAAATACTAATGGTGAAGCCACAAATCATCTAAAGAATTAATTAGCTGGGTAAATCTAACTCCTTTAATAGGAGGTTTTTCTTTACTACTGAGATATCTTCTCCATCGAGTGCTCTTTCTTAATATTTTCCTGTTATTATTATTATTGTTATTATTATCATCATTATTATTACGTGCTTGATGGTGCTTGCTACGCTGCGCTGGACACCAGTGCTGCCCGTCATGTCTTACCTACCCTCCCTATCCCCTACCCACCCGCCCCCACCCAGGACAGACAAACGGTTTTACAGGAGTGTGGCTGTGTCATCTCTCCCCTACCCTCCCGATCCCCTACCTACTACACCCCCACCTGAGGCGGACAAACAGGTTTGCAGGAGCGAGTGGATGTGTCATGTCTCCCCTACCCTCCCGATCCCCTACCCAACACACCTCCCCCCCCCCAAGGACGGACAAACGGTTTTACAGGAGTGTGGATGTGTCGTCTCTCCCCTACCCTCCCGATCCCCTACCTACTACACCCCCACCTGAGGCGGACAAACGGTTTTACAGGAGTGTGGATGTGTCGTCTCTCCCCTACCCTCCCGATCCCTTACCTACCCCACCCCCAGCCGGGTCGAACAAATAAGAAAGATCCACTCGAATTTTATTATTAAAGATTGACACTCAAATGGGGCCAACCCTGAAGGCCATTTACATCTTTAAAATGCCCATATATATATATATATATATATATATATATATATATATATATATATATATATATATATATATATATATATATATATATAACAAAGAATCGGTAAAAAAAAATTATTGAAAAGTATAACTCAAGCAAGAGTATTTGACCAATGCGCCATGCCATGGTACAGCGACTATATTCCAGCCCAAGGTTTGAAGACAGCGGCTACAGGGTTACCACGAGGGATGATATAAACCAGTGGTTCTCAACCCTTTTTGGCCTTTGCACCCTTTCACCATATATTAGAATGTCATCCACTCCTCACCCCCATTTCAAAATTGTGAAGCGAATTGAGTTGAATATAGAATTTAGGCCAAAGGCCAAGCACTGTGACCAATGAGGTCATTCAGCGCTGAAATGGAAACTGAGAGTAAAAGATTTGAAAGATGTAACAGGAGGAAAACGTCGCAGTTGCACTATGAATCAAGTGTTAGGAGAGTTGGAAAGTAAGATGAAGAGAATATGAAAAGAGGTACGGTAAAAAGAACGAAAATGGTTGCAGCTGGGGACCGAAGGCACGCTGCAAAGAACGTCAAGTAATGCCTACAGTGCACCGCATGAGGTCCACTGATGGCACTACCACCCTACGGATTCAAAATTGTGAAAGTGAAACCACAAAATACTAACACAAACGCACAAGCTGGCGGAGAGGAAGCCCAGCGTGACTCCTTGTGGTCCTATAGAGCCCGTTTGAGCCTGCCAATCTGTGGTCACAGTTCTCCCCCTGAAACTCTGAAATTCGCCCCTGGTTGAGAACTACTGATATAAACGCATAAGACACCTGAGAATTGACTGATCCACCTGCAGCCAGTAGCGGCTCACACATTCCGGTTCAGTGGGCAATGACCACTTAACTTGGGGGTTGCCGAGGACCATAATTACTAAACTGAGGCTAAGAAGTCATAAATAATTGAAATTATAAAGATTCCATAAATAACTGAAATTATAATGATTCCATAAATAATTGAAATTACAATTTCATAAATAATTGAAATTACAATTTCATAAATAATTGAAATTACAATTTCACAAATAATTGAAATTACAATTTCACAAATAATTGAAATTAGGAAGGTTTCATAAATGATTCAAATGATAAAGAACTGATAAATAATTGAAATGATAAAGAATTCATAAATAATTGAAAGTATAAAGATTTCATAAATACTTGAAATTAAAAAGAATTCATAAATAATTGACATAAAAAATTCATAAATAATTGAAATTATAAGGAATTCATTAATAACTGAATCAGAAGAACTGAAGTTTAAAATATTTCATAATCTGATGCTAGAAAAAAATAAAAAAACAACCGAAGTTATAAGGGTTTTATAATAAACGGAGCCATAAGAAATTTGCAAATAATTGAAGTTACAAAGATTTCATAGTAACAGAAGTTATAAGGAATTCGTAAATAAGTGAAGTTACAAAGATTTCATAATAACTGAAGTTATAAGGAATCGTCAATAACTGAAGTTACAAAGATCTCCTTATAACCGGAGCTGTAAGGAATTCGTAAATAACTGAAGATATAAAGATCTCATAATAACTGAAGTTATAAGGAATTCATAAATAAGTGAAGATATAAAGATCTCATAGTAACCGGAGCTATAAGGAATTCGTAAATAATTGAAGTTACAAAGATTTCATAATAACTGAAGTTATAAAGACTTCATAAATAACTGAGGTTACGAAGATATCATAATAACCGGAGTTATAAGGAATTCGTAAATAACTGAAGCTATAAAGATCTCATAATAACCGGAGCTATATGGAATTCGTAAATAAATGAAGTTATATATATTTCATAATAACCGGAGCTATAAGGAATTCATGAATAATTGAGGTTAAAAATATTTCATAATAACAGAAGCTATAAGGAATTCATAAATAACTGAAGTTATAAAGATCTCATAAATACTTTAGCTAGAAAGAATAAAAGGTGAAGCAATAAAAAAAACTGAAGCGATGAAGACTTCATGAAGTGAAGCCAGAACAATATTCAGAAATTACTGAAGTTACAGAGAATTCAGGAATATGAGACGCTGGGAAGAATGATAAAACTGAAAGTAGGAACAATTCATAAGCTGAGGCTAGAAAGCATTTACATCGTTCACAAGTTATATTCTCGTAATTTATTCACACTGCACCAGCTCCAAGGTATAAAGTAGCAAGAGCAATTCTTGAAATCATGGAAATGAAACGTTACGCTCGGAAAATCGGTTATATCCACGAAGCTACTTATTCACTCCAATTTCTGAGATTTACATTTTACTGCCGAGAAAAAGTATCGTGATCGTATTAAAGTTATGTTCGTGCCCGCGAAAAGCAAAAGGAATTCTTCGATGCAGTTATTCTTCAAATGAGGTTAAATAAAGCCATACAAAACCAAGTCGTTAGCACGCAATACACAACACATGAAAATAAAACTCACGAATAAAAGATTTAAGTAAAAAAAAAAGTGAATGAGATGAATAAGCAGCTCACAGAGTGACTTCTAAAGCTCTTGATGAGGATGATTAAAACATCCTCGATCAAAATATAATCGTCATAATCACCAAGATTAAGAAACCGAAGCCATGACGATCGACGAGGAGAGCAAATAGCGCGGCCGGAGATGAAATGTATTTTAAGCTCGTAAATGTTTGGCCAGAAGATAATGAATTGCAGCGTGCAATCTAAACTGTAGGCTCAGGCGAGCGAAAAAGTTATTAATGAGTTAGTCATTGTATCCCCGCCGGCCGCAAAGCTTAAAGCCCGCGGGATAAATCGCTTTTGATCTGACGCGGCATCGGCTTAATACCCGCGCCACTTTGGGCCTTTGTTCCTCCGGTGGTTTCAACGCTGTCTTTCTATCCATTTTATTATTTCTTTTTTTTATTTCCCCATTTCCCCTATGATTTGTCTTGAACTTTGTCTTTCTGTTCGGTTTCTATATTTTTTCTCTTACATTTCTCCTATGATTTGTCTTAAACGTTGTCTATCTGTTCATTTTCTTTTTTTATTACATTTCCGCAATGATTTATCTTAAAAGTTGTCTATCTCTTCATTTTCTATTTTTCTTTTACATTTCCCTTAAGATTTATCTTGAACTTTGGCTTTCTGTTCTTTTTCTATTTTTTTCCTTTTACATTTCCGCAATGATTTGTCTTAAACGTTGCCTTTCTATTAATATTCTTTTTTTTTTACATTTTCCGTAGTTTTAAAGGTTGTCTTAATGTTCATCTTCTTTTTTATTTGTTACATTTCCCCTATGATTTGTTTTAAAGGTTGTCTTTCTGTTCATTTTCTATTTTTTCTTTTACATTTCCCTTATGATTTGCCTTAAACGTAAGTTGTCTATCTGTTCATTTTCTTTTTTTGTTACATTTCCGCAATGATTTATCTTCATTGCTGTCTTTCTATCCATTTTATTTTTTCTTATTTCCCCTATTATTTGTCTTGAACTTTGATTTTCTGTTCATTTTCTTTTTATTTTCACATTTTCCTATGATTTTACATTTCCGCAATTATTTACTCGTACCTTAATCGTTGTCTTTCTATCCATTTTATTTTATTTTTTGTTATTTCCCCTATGATTTGTCTTGGACTTTGACTTTCTGTTCATTTTCTATTTTTTCTCTTACATTTCCCTATGATTTATCTTAAAGGTTGTCTCTGTTTATTTTCTTTTTCTATTTCCCTTACGATTTGTTTTAAACGTTGTCTTTCTGTTCATTTCACCTATGATTTATCTTAAACGTTGTCTATCTGTTCATTTCCTTTTTTTTACATTT
The DNA here is from genome assembly GCF_015104395.2 of Macrobrachium nipponense. NCBI lineage: Eukaryota > Metazoa > Arthropoda > Malacostraca > Decapoda > Palaemonidae > Macrobrachium > Macrobrachium nipponense. Next base: position 28,735,307 of record NC_061093.1, on the reverse strand, counting down.
CGTTCATGATTTGCCTTAAACGTTGTCTTTCTGTTCATTTTCTTTTTTATTTTTATTTACACTTCCCCTATGATTTGTCTTAAACGTAGTCTTTCTGTTCATTGTCTTTTTTTACATTTCCTCTATGATTTGTCTTAAACGTTGTCTCTGTTCATTTCCTCTTCTTCATATTCCCTTTAAGCGTTGTCTTTCTGTTAATTTTTTTTTAGATTCCCCCTATAATTTGTCAAATAAAAATCACTGTAGAATGCTAGTTTTTTCTATGATATAGCTTTCCATATCATCAAAAATAGCTGAAAGCAATTCCTATTAGGATTAATTGACGTAAACAGCAATATTTTGCATAAGGCCGATGATATGTCTACTGAAAATAAAACTAAAGAATGTTAGTTTTTTCCATGATGTCGTATACCTTAACGTTAAAATGATTTAACTACTAATCATTCAGGATATAGATTAGCATAATCAACAGCATTTTGAATGGGACTCGTCATAATATCGCGTATGGATTAGCAACACAGTTAGATGATGGGCCAATATGTGTGTACATTACAATGTATCAATACTTTCTGCAAATCCAGTTATTATTGCTCTGATTTCCTATGAAGAATGAGTATGCATTTTAATACATTTCTACCGTCTTGTTCATTTACCAATGATTTATTATTCGTTTTCAATAAGCGGGGTTTCTTCTTTCTGCATTTCCCTTTACCTCGTCTTACTTATTCTTAATGAACGCCATAGTCTTTGGAAGCTTGAACTTCAAGTCAATGGCCCTTTGGTGGGCTTGTTCCATACGAATAGGTTTCATCTTCTGAATAATAATAATAATAATAATAATAATAATAATAATAATAATAATAATAATAATAATAATAATAATAATAATAATAATAATAATAATAATTAATAATAATAATGTGCTGATCCACTATGACAATTAGAAATACTGAACTGTGTTAAAAGTAGTTGAAGGCAAATCACCGCACAAAATCTTCATATGCACTTCGATAACATTGAAAGCTTCTGTAATTCCCTTTGAATATCTAAGTCTCTGAAGTAAAAGGAGCACTCTTTCGAAATCGATCAAAATTTATTCTTCTTTATATCCATGAACAGAAAACAGGTTTTTGTGTGTGTGTGTGAAGCGTTCGATAAACGCCATCTAAATTCGTATTAGAATGGCATGTTTTCGAAAATTTAAATAAAAACCCCTTTCCGGGCTATAAACAAAACGTTAAAATACAAAAGACATTCGTATGCCACAAAATCTAGAATATATATATATATATATATATATATATATATATTATATATATATATATATAATATATATATAATATATATGCTTCAGTTTATATCTACGTAGATATTTCAAACTCTAAAATTACATACGAGCAAAATACAAGTAAAAATTGCGCCGAACTTTCTTCGTAAAAAACAAGCCGAATCCAGTTTTCTGTACAGCCGCTAAAATGTATAATCAAGGCCACCGAAAATCGATCTATCTTTCGGTGGTCTCGGTATAATGCTATAATGAGCCGCAGCCCATAAAAATTTAACCACCGCCCGGTGGTGGCCTGTCCTATATCGTTGCCTGACACACCATTATGGCTAACTTTAATCTTAAATCAAATCAAAACTACTGAGGTTAGAGGGCTGCAATTTGGTACGCTTGATGATTGGAGGGTGGATGATCAGCATACCAATTTGCAGCCCTCTAGCCTCAGGAATCTGCTTTTAAGACCTTAGAGCGGACAGGAAAAGTGCAGACAGAAAAAAAAGTGCTGACGGACAGACAAAGCCGGCACAGTAGTTTTCTTTACAGAAAACTAAAAATTATGCTTTCGTTTATATATAAAGAAAATGACCCTCTAAAACTACGTACATATGAGCGAAATACCAGTAACGACGTAATTGTGCCACGTATATACGAGTAATATAAAAGAAAAATATATAAAGAATACTAATCATAGTATGTCCTCATTTTAGGTGTCCATAGTAGTGTCAAGGGCCATGAACAATATATAAATAATATAAAAAAAAGGATTTAATCATTTATTTAGAATTTTATTATTATTTAATTATTTCTATTTATATTTTTATTTTTACTTTTATTTTTAATATTTTTTATCATTCATGGCATAATTATAAAGCATGTAATTGTATTTGATTTTTAAAAAATCCTCTTGAGGCCTACTGAGTATAGGGATATAATATAACATACTATATGTGCAATAGCGGAGTACTATGACAACATAATTCTAGCTATATTTATTTTAACTGTTTTCACGAATGATACCTAGTATGATACAAAACTTTTCATGAATATATCCCAGAACATTTCATCTATCCATGGAAGGAATTGATAACTTACAACATATCCCATAAAATCGAACACTTGAAAAAAAAATAAGACAAAACAAACATTCGAATAAAAACAATCAAGAAAAAAACCTATAGGACAATCCTTTTCCAAAAAAGAAAAAAAAAAAGAAGAGGAAAGAGAGGAGGATAAAAACCTAGTTTCCTGGTTAGAGAGGGATTAGGGGAAATAAAATTCACCAATTTTCTATCCCGTAGACTCAGCCTCCAAGTTCATTGAAAGCGCGGGGAAAAGATGCGCTTATATGGATCCGCCTCACGTGTGCAAATATTCAGCTGGAAAAGTCTCGGTTTTTACACTTTCCGCATTTTTCTTAGGGGGAAGTTTTTGCGTTTAACAGGATTGGCAGTACACACACACACACACACACACACACACACACACACACACACACACACACAAGTATATGTTATGTATGTATCTATACATATACATATATATATATGTATATAGTTTTATATATATATATATATATATATATATATATATATATATATATATATATATATATATGTGTGTGTGTGTGTGTGTGTGTGTGTGTGTGTGTATTATCAGATTCAAAGTAATACCAGCCAGAATTAAGTTTTTATAAGTAACATATGAAGTTCCTCAACTAAACACCCCCCAGAATCCTTTATACCTGCAGATTGTCTGCAGACTTCCTGATTTACCTCCATGAAATGGAGTCGCAAGTTCTATGATCAGCTACTTATCCAATTGTACAATACTGATTTAATTTCGAAAATCTCTTCCCAATGAAGTGAAATATACACACAATTCCCTGGCTTCTTGTGGCACAGTCCAGACTACTTCTGCACCGTTGAGAATTCTTTTACTGCCTCCGGGGATAAAAATAAATAGATAAATAAATAAAAAAAAATCATAA
>NC_061093.1:28714535-28727035 GCF_015104395.2 Macrobrachium nipponense | reverse complement strand
TCATAATTTTCCTTTACTTCAATGATTTTAAAATAAAAGGATCCACTGAAATCAATTACTTTATGATTTCATAATTTTCATTCACATGATAGTTAAATAAAGATCCCACTCGATAATTTACATTTGATTCATAATTTTCCATGAAGCAAACTGCTAATCTAGGAATCCACTGATAGTTACTTTTTGATCTTTATGATTTTCATTAAGTTTTTCATTAACTAAAATACAATGAAATCCAACTGATAATTACTTTGATTCATAATTTTCATAACCAACTTCTCCATAAATATGGGAAAACCACTAATTAATTACTTTTCATTTCAAATTTTTCAATTAACTAAGTAATCAAAGTTAGAATCCCATGATAATTACTTTTTGATTCAAACAATTTTTCATTCACTAGTAATAAAAAGGATCCACTGATAATTACTTTCATTCATAATTTTCATAACCAGTTTCTAATAAATAGGATCCACTGATAATTACTTTGATTTATAATTTTCATTACCAACTTCTCATAAATAGGAACCACTGATGATTACTTTCATTCATAATTTTCATTAACTATTGATAAGTAGGTTCCACTGACAATTATTTGAATCTAAATTTTCATTGTGAACTTCCAATAAACAGGATCCACTGATAATTACTTTGATTCATAAATTTCATTAACGATTCTAATCAATCTTATCTACTGATAAGTTACTTTTAATTCATAATTTTCATGAAGAACTTCTAATCATTTTATAATACACCTAAAGAGTAGTGCAAAATACTACTTTCAAAGATGTAATCTTTGTTCATTAAATGCTTCCCATGGAAAAGGAACTAATGCTTTTCATGTATTACCAAGTGACATTCTCTAATTTCACACAAAAACGATGTATGATGAAAAGGTATGAAATCTTAATTGACGTATTTCACAGCACACTTGCTCAGTGATGACGTTTTTGTAAATTGAGTAAACAAATAGTTAAACAGAATTCACTTATAGTGAATAGATTGTGTTCACGTTTTGTCGCCTATGGCAGTAGAGTAAAAACTTTATCCACCTCGCAAAAAAATCAATTTCCATCCATTCTTTCTAGGTCTTTACAAAAGAGAGAAGAGAAGAGAGAGAGAGAGAGGAGGAGGGGAGGAGAGAGAATAGGAGTAAAAAGGAAGAGAGGAGGGAGAAGGGGTAATGAATTATATCGCAACAAAGGTTATTAATTTTCATTTTCTTTATTAAAAAAAAAAATTAAAAACAAAAAAGAGATTTTGACGTTTATAAAACTACCATTTTCCATTCATCTATGGCTTTAATCCAAAATTGCTAGAGAGAGGTAGAGAGGACGAAGAGCGAGAGAAGATAGGAGTATATATATCGTCAACAAAGATGATTTCATTATAAAAAAAAATTGCACGTCATAAAATCATACAATCTTGGGGTCTTCCACACTTCATGAAGTTTATAGCCCAATAAAATGGGCTGTTAACTATTACGTGTATAATAAGTAAGTGCAAGTTTCACGTTGGGTTGGGGTCACGCTCTTGGTGGATATTGATTAACTTCCGAACTCAAAAAATACTGAGTATTAATTATTATATTCAATAGTAGCATAACATCCTTGAAAAGGGAGAAACAAATTCATAGTTTAGTAATAGTACATGTATTTGGTACATAATGTTGTTAACTGAGTTTGGCTTTTTTCCATTATTATTTTATTGATTAATTATCATTTTTTTTTTTTTTTGCTCTATCAGTCCTCCAATTCGCAATTCGGGAACTGGGGGGTATTTTAAGTAGGGGGTGGGGGTTCCGGGTTGCAAGTCTCCTGCCTCCTTAGGAAGGTCCATCACTTTTTTCTTACTAATGTGCGCCGTTTTCTGCTCTAGATCACACTCTTACTGCAGTGAGTCCATGGAGGGGGGGGGGGGGGGGGGGGGGGTAGGGGATACTTCAGCCTCTAGTTTTTTTTCTAGAATTCCTTTTCAGGGATCTTAGGGATCGTGCCTAGTTGTTCCTATGATTTATGGGTACAATTTTCCGTTGGCATATCCCGCATAATCCTTCTTATTTTCGTATTTGTCCCTTCCAGGAATCTTTGAGTATCTTAGTCCCATTTTTTTTCCCTCTCTTTCCCTCCTTCAACTCTGGTGTTCCCATGGGTATTGCGCAACAATCAATTATGTGGATACTTTCTTCCCTTGCGTAGTTATCCATTAATTATTATTATCTGGTAGAAGAACCATCCCCTTAGGCAAAATACTGTTGAAGTTGGAATGGTCAAAATTAAGCGAGTTGATCTTATATGATTGTTTTGCCTCTATTTTTTCTTCTTACAACAACCTTGCTTGTCACTGGGCTCAGCGACGTTTCTGAGTAAACTTGGCAAATATTCATATTGGGGAAGATTTTCCAAAATTATAAAAATGCTGAGGGTGATCTTTTATTTTGTATTAAAACTATTAAACAGAATCTCAGGTCCAGGTCAAGCAGCGGTCGTAATCAGTGGGTCGGTTATTATTCCGTAGGCTTAAGTTCTATTCCGCGATGGTCGTCCTTTGGTTTCCTGCTGTTTTCATGCTCTTATTACTCATTTCTTATTATACACTGGAAGGGAACCCTCTTTTAAACATGTTTTATTAAAAGTAATTGCTGCATCAGCTGCGTTAATTTTATAAAGGTTCTTCTCTATTTTTCTTATTAGAAAAATAGAGAAGAACTTTTATAATAGTAACGCAGCTGAGGCAGCAATTACTCTAATTAAAACATATATTATTATTATTATTATTATTATTATTATTATTATTATTATTATTATTATTATTATTTGTCCACCCCCTAACGTGTTTTATTTTATGAATGGGATCAACGATTTAAATTTAGCCAAAAGGGATCCCATTTGTATTTATTTCTATACAATATTCCCCGTTTGAGAGCGAGGCAGTTTGAACGTTGTATCTTAACCATCTCTCTACGTTTTGAATTCGCTTAATGTCATTTTTCCGAGAACAGAGAAGTTTCCCTTTCAAGCTATTCTCTCTCTCTCTCTCTCTCCTCTCTCTCTCTCGTCTCCTCCTCTTCTCTCTCGTCTAGTCTTCTCCCTCTCTCTCTCTCTGTCTGGTCGCTGTGTTGCAAAGGCTTCCAATTGAAAGCTGCTCACTATCTTGTTCGCGCTTTTTCTTCTGGCGATTGAGACTAATCCATTACTCGCTGATGCTCGATTGATTGATTGATTGATTGATGCAAAAATGTACCATGGCGTCACAACAACTTAGGTCATCGACGACTCGCTGATGCCGTAAGAGGGATAAACATATAAGGTTATCACAGAACGAAGAAAATAGTTTCCTTCATATTACTTTAATCAATAATTCTGTCAACGATATCGAAGGGATGGTTTTCTCATTATTATTATTATTAGCAATCCTACATATTTTACCCTTATCGCATGCCATCGTATCAGTATGTAGCCAAAAATTCTGTTATACAACAGTATACGAAGGAATGACGTATGGTGCATCCGCACTACAATGAAAATGACATAATCACATGTTGCTATATAACTTATTGCAAACACATTACTAACAAGTTAAATAAAATTTAGCGTGAGTGATATGTTATGACGTCACATTTTAACTAGGAACGCTTGACTCGTCAACACCGACAACTCAAAAATACGATACCCCTCTTGCATTTTCCCGGGGTGTAACCGAGTATTGGGACTTTCCCTGAAAAAAAACGGGACTCCATATCTCAAAAACTAACCATAGAATTTTCTTGAAAATAGCCTCATTATGTTTCCCACACCAAAACTACAAGCAATATACTACTTACTTTAACTTAACCAACCTAACCTAACCTAACCTAGGGGCATGTTGCAATGCTAGCATACATCTCAAGAATTTGCAAACCGCTTGCGAAAAAAATTACGTTTTATTCAATCCGTTAAACAAAGCATTGTCACAAAACATACAATTAATTCATTGATTTCTTGTTCAGTATAAGATGTACACATTATTAACAATTTACATGCTACCATGACTTAATACATTATCATTATTATCATCACAATTAATTTCATTAGATGAAATCTATTCACATGGACCAACCCTACGAGGCCATTGACGTGAAATTCAAGCTTCGAAAGAATGTTGGTTTCAACCTCCCACCGCAGACCCACACTCTGCAGAAGTAACTGATCGTGAAGCAGAGCCAGTGATTTTTCATCGTCCTGCGGGAGGCGCGAACTCGCGACATCTGAGCGACATGTCACGACGCTGGCGACTATACCAGCGGACCAGCAACATACGTGAAAGTAATCAGTTTATCAAAGGAACATCAGTAACTTCGAAATGCAAATATTTACCGGTTGTTTATCGACAACATTTAACATGAAAGTTTCATTACCCTGTTTTGCCTTAGGCACAAAATGCAGTGCTTTATTTTGCAAATATATAATAACATAAATTGTGCTATGAATGTTTACAAGGCAACGACTGACTGTTGCTTATATCATTACTTGCAATGTTTATGCTTTATAGAGAGTTCCTCGTTGGACGAGTCGGTTACAAGCTCGACTACCGATCTCAGGGCCCGGGTACGATTCTCCGCTCTCCAAACGCAGAATTAGAGAAATTTATATCTGGTGGTAGAAATACATTTCTCGATGTGGTTCGGATCCAACAATAAGCTGTAGGTTCCATTGCTAAGTAACCAATTGGTTCCTAGCCACGTAAAAATATCTAATCCTTAGGGCTAGCCCTAGGAAAGCTGTTAATTAGCTCAGTGGTCTGGTAAAACTAAGATATACTTAACTATTTTTATGCTATATAGATGAAATAAAACTTTATTTCGTAACCACAATTTCCCTTTATCTAGAACCTTTTCACATGAGGTTTTCCTAGATTCTACAGCATGTACAAATATATGCTCACATTCACACATAGCATTTCTCCCATGAGTTTCAACTTGTCTCTTGGTTGAAATGAATGAAATGATCAGTATATCCTGAGATAACCGACTATGTTCTAAGAGGTCCACAATAATAAAAATTGTTGCGAGTTCGTGTACAATTTAAAATCCCTTTACAAAGCTTTCGAACCCTTCCCTGGGTTCATCTTCATCTTTTTTCTTTTTCATTGTGGACCTCTATAAACATTATATATACTCTCGCGATAGAGTTTTTCCCAACTAAAAACCCCTATCACCTTATTGCAGCAGACTATTCGAGATCTTTTCAGATCCATTATAAGGGTTTTTAGACTTTTCTCTCTTAGGATAAAGAGTGATTCTGTCTAAAGTCGCTGAAAACGTTACATACTACGAAAATATAATCAAGGAAGAAAATCATCATTAGTCATGCATACTTCACCTCTGCTTTCTTGTTTCTGCCTATGATTCTTTGTCACTTTATCACCCAAAATATTCAATTCGTTTCTGTCTTTCTTTGAACCTTCAATGAAAACTTTTATGGACTGAATCAACTGACTATTATAAACACGAAAGGGCTCAAAAAGGAAATTAACCCGCAGAGAGAGAGAGAGAGAGAGAGAGAGAGAGAGAGAGAGAGAGAGAGCCAAGTTAAGAGGAAAAGGTGATAAATAAATATGAGGGAAACAGGAAATTAAATCCGATACACCTGAAATTCAGGAGACGTCAGAAGACAACAGGAATGAATTTGCTTATCGTTTAAACATCTGGATTGGGGTATATAAAACTTAAGGCAGGAGGTCAAGCGCTGGGACCTATGAGGCCATTCGGGGGTGAAACTGAAATTGACATTAAGAAGGTTTGAAAGGGCGTAACAGGAGGAAAACCTCAAATCAATTGTCAGGTGAGGGTGGAAAGTAAGATGGAAGAAAGAGAAATTTGAACGGAGGTATAGTAAAAGAAATGAATGGGCGTTGCAGCTGGGGGCCGAAGGGAAACTGCAAAGAACCTTAAGTAATGCCTACAGTGCACCGCGTGAGGTACACTAACAGCCCTAACGCTCTACGGGGATCATAGGATTGATTTGCAACGCAACTACTGATGTCTCTAAAAGTCCACCTCAACGATTGAAAACATTGCTGTTTATTTATCACCCTTCACTCGAATATAATATAATATAATATATATAATATATATATATATATATATATATATATATATATATATATATATATATATATATATATATTGTGTGTTTGTTTGTACGGTGTTTTTACGTTGCATGGAACCAGTGGTTATTGAGCAACGGGACCAACGGCTTTACGTGACTTCCGAACCACATCGAGAGTGAACTTCTATAACTAGAAATACACATCTCTCACCCCTCAATGGAATGCCCGAGAATCGAACTCGCGGCCACCGAGGTGGCACGCCAACACCATACCGACCACGCCACTGAGGCGCTTGTATTGTGTGTGGGTCTTCTAATATGTATGAAGATGTGAGGAGAGAGCACGTGACTAGGCCAAGGAAGCCAGCAGCGTCGACGTCACAAGACAAAAGCCATCCAGAATAACGCCCGAGTTTCTAAAACTTCGGAAGCGGAAATTTTTTTCGGGATGTGCACTACAGCAAATCCTCGGGCAGATTTCAGACATCTCAGTTTTTTTCTTCTTCTTTTTTTTCTATTAAATAGAAGACTTTCTGTCTAAATTAGATGTTTCAAAAAAGGCTTTATACTTTCAGTTCTTTGTACGACCGATATATATATATATATATATATATATATATATATATATATATATATATATGTGTGTGTGTGTGTGTGTGTGTCGTGTCTGTGTGTGTCTGTGTTGGGCGTATATTAATATATAAATAATGTATATGATCAAACGAAAAAAAAAATATCGCGGCCAATACATAATTATCTTTGCCAGTAATTCACGATCACTGACTGCGTCATTACAATACCATTCCTGTCATGATGCGTTACTTCCTCCCACCTCCTCCCCGCCCCCCCCCCTCCTCCCCCCCCACCTCCTCTCAAGTCCAAGCCATTGACGGTTAACCAATAAAAGGAAACATCGCATTCATTACCGTCCAAGGGCCTTGACGGTTAACAAATAAAAGGAAACATCGCATTCTTACCGTCTTTAATGTAACTGGAAGTTGTATAGTGAACAAAGAGTATGAGCAAGAATGAACTAGAGACTGAATCAGGCCGTTTAGTGTGGTTTTTACTGTAACATCAGCGCAATCGAGTTATCTGTACAGCGTATAAAGCTGTGTGAAATCTCAGCCGCGGCCATTTACTTTCAGCCTAGGCCCGGTGGTAGCCTGTGTTTTTGCAACCTTAAATAAAATCAAAACTACTCAGGTTGGAGGGATGCAATTTTGTATGTTTGATGATTGGAGGCTGGATGATCAACATACCAATTTGCAGCCCTCTAACTTCAGTAGTTTCTAAGATCTGAGGGCGGACAGAAAAAGTGCGGACGGAGAGACAAATAACCAGCTCCATAGTTTTCTTTTAAAGAAAACTAAAATGAAAATGAAATGGGTTCGTTTTTTAACGGACCGACTGAAACTGCTTCTCAAGTTGCGACAGTTTCTGATACTGGTTCAGTCAAAGGAGATAACGTTAGCGATAAAGATGTTTTCTAGGGTCTTCAGCGAATACTTACGAGGTTTTAGCGTAGGCCGAAGACCATTAAGTAACCGTATTCTTTTGTCCCTAGTTTAAAAGAGACGTAGAAATGAATGCGGAGTTGTTGGGATGGTCATAACAAATAATATTGCCCATAAAATTGTTTTCTACGGTCTTCAGTGAATACTTACGAGGTTTTAGCGCCGACAAAGGATCGTTTCGAGCAGTATTCTCTACATCTTTGTTTAGGTTAGATGTAGAAATGAAGGCTGGGTTATTGGTAGGTCTAAAGTGTTCGGTTTGAACGAAGTGAAAAAAAAACTTGGTCCAGAAAATATACTCTGTTTTATCCAAGTAATACTCTGTTTAAAAGTTGCCACAATAAAAATACGAGTCCTTTGTAACTGACGCTATTAGAGTAAAATTTAAATTCAGTTACGAATATGAATTTATTTTAAACTCTTCGAATTATAACAGATATCTAGCAACCTTGCATTTAAAGTAGCCAAGCTACCTTGAATAGTTCTCTGAGTTCTATCACTCATGAAGCGTTTCAGCTCTAAATAATAATAATAATAATAATAATAATAATAATATAATAATAATAATAATAATAATAATAATACGTTTAGCGCCAGGCTTAGGCTTCTCCAAGAAGTAGCAATTCAACCCCATGCGTTACTCTAGATGAGGTTGTATAATAATAATAATAAAAATAACAGGTTCTACTGAATGTCATTGCTGCTTCAGCGACATTAATCTTGTAGAGGTTTTCCTCTATCTTTCTTATAGCGGCTTTCTCGTCACTGTTAAGGTAAGTGAGTAATTCTAAGATATTAGTCATAATACGATAACGGTAAATGAACTTTGAGGATATATTCCGTAGAGTTACGTATATTTCTTTATAATTACAATTAAATGCTTATACTGGGTGATTCTAATTATAATTGGTTATCGCTAAGTTTCATGTGGATCTCCAGACATCCTCTTTGCGGAGGGTGAGGGAGAGACTATGGTAGATGGTGTAGTCCCTCTTCTCTATATTCAGGGGGTTCAGCAGGGGGTCTTCAGGGCATCGAATTCTGGTTGGCTGCGAGTGTAGAGCTGGTGTCCCATTGGCTGTTGGGGGCCAGCTTTAAGTCAGCCTCAGGACCTGATGGTTCTTTGCTGAAGTCTGGGAGATCTTCGGGGTTGCGTGACGTCATCGCGGGTCAAATTTTGATTGAATGAGAGAGTTATGATGTCATCTGGGGCCGAATTCTGGTTGGCCGACTGCTGAATGACGTCGAGGCTGGTACTATTCTGATTTTCGTCATCGGGGTTGTCATCGCTGGTGTCACTATTCTGTTGTGGTATGGTGGTATTCCTCCTTTTGATTGTTGGTAAGAGAAAAGCCTCTTCTATGACGGAAGATGGTATTTATTAATAAAAATGTAGATATCCACCCGTTTCCCAGTTCTGGGAAAATAATTGCACAAGCTTAATCAACTCTTCAGCTTCCAGATGACTCAAAGAATTTCAGACAGATCGGAGACAGAGTATTATAACCGATTTCTTCCACCAGATTAATTCGGGTATTTCATTATTACGACGTGAATGGGTTACTAGAAAGATTTTACGTTCTTGGACCTGTTTCACGGTATCTATGGCAATAAAAGTCTGATCTTTAATAACAATATCCGAATGGATTTTGTCTGTCCTTCCCGGGGTGACAGTAGGGGAGACATGACACAGCCACCCACCACCTGCAAACCAGTCTGTCCGCCCGATGGGGAAGGGTTAGGTAGGGAAGACATCCACACTCCTCCAACAAACCTGTTTGTCCGCCCGAATGGGGGCAGGGTAGGCAGGGTATCGGGAAGGTAGGGGAGACAGCAACTCAACAAGCCCTTAGACAATAAGATCCAAATTTTTTATCATCCTAATTTCCATGAATTTCTGTAACTAGTTCCTTCTCTTGGAACTGTTTCCAGGATCTATGCTAAAGAAAAAAAAACTAATTGTACAATACTGCTGTTATGTCATCATCCGTTGGCAAGTAAAATAAAATAGTCAATATTACGAGTCATAGAAAACAATATAGAAATATCCACACAATAGCCAAACGCCAGACAGGAGAGACGCCAACACACAAGTGCCGAAGTTAATTGTTGAAAGTAAAGCCCCGTTTAAAACACTTAGGAGTCGTCAACTGTCATTATCCTGCCACTAATGACATTCGCCTAAATTGAATGACTAGCAAATTACGTGAATTAATTGAGAATGAAAGACATGACTTATTAGCATTTATAATGGATGAGAGAGACATTTTTCGAAGTTACCAATGAATTCCTGACAGTTTAGACGACAGTGTAAATTACATTGAAGGCGAAATTGTATTTACTGATACTGGAGATGAGAAGATACTTTAATCATATCTATTTTGTAGATTTTCTGGTGCAGGTTTTACATTGTGCAAAGACTGACTTTTATCAAACAAACCTGGTTCGATTTTAGCTTTAACTAATAGGTAAAGTGTAAACATTCACGTGATGTATGCTTATTCTGATATCAAGGCAATTGATATCTCTTTCCTTTTAGATTTCCTCATCCTTCTGGACACGCTGGGTTATGTAGACAGTGAATATGAACGGGATTTACATGAAGGAACTCTAGTAACCTTAACAAGTGGGATTTAACTTTACTCATGTTACGTATAAAGCGAAGCTTTAGCATCTCATAACATCGCGCAGAGTTTTAAGGGTATTTCAATTCCTGCACACATACATACAAACATACATGCATACATACATACATACATACATACATACATACATACATACATACATACACAGGAGTAGACAGACGTATTCCAAAGTGAGATGAAACGGAGAAGTCCGGAGAACTTCACTGACTATGAAAAGGACATAGAACCCGGTAACGTGACTAAAAAGATCACAAACGTGTCTGCCATGAAGGCGCCAGGGTTTGCGAAAGAAAGATCGTGGTAGTAAATACCACTAGTAAGGAAGTGAAAGAGATATAAAACGCCTTTCACGACATCATTCAGCGCCATTTAATCTCAGATCACTATACAATCTAAATGGAATCTAAAGGGAGTATTTTCATATAACGATCTGCTAAGTCATTATACGATGTCTCAATAAATTCAGTGACACAGCGACGAAGGTTTATCTAGATTATGGTTTTTAGATTTCTCCAAACGACGACAGATAAATATAGAGAGGTTACCGACCTGGCTACAACAACAAGAATACAATCTAAATATTCATCATATGAAAGGAAAGACTTTCATTGTTGACGGTTTGTGTAGCATTTAATTTTCGTACTGCAATGCAAGTTGCATGAATAGAGAATGGCTATGGTTGCTTTTCGTCCTCTGAAATGTCTTTTTATAGTTCTATTCACTCCAGTATAAAAATATTTATTGTCTTTGAGAACATCAGCCTGTTTTTTTTTTCTTTTATGGAGTGAAACATTGCGAAGCAGACCTTTATGTGTCACCAGTTATAAATATTTATATAAGAATTGACTCATTGCTATCCTGAGCACGGCATTACAGTTGCCGTGAATCCAGTTGTTTTGGTTAATTCTCTATTTTCCACAAATAAGCTTGGTTGTTTACAGGGAGGGTGAGGTCCGCTCACATATTGCTAAACTAAACTTAGTAAAAAGGGCCACCAGTAAATTCCGGAATAGATTTTCTAAAGATCTTTGCAAAGAATTAAAGATATATTTAGAATAATCTGTAAATATAACTCATTCAATTTCTACAAAAGATGTACACCATCGGAAGTAAATTACAGCAGACCAATGTAAATAAATCTTTCAAAATACATGATACTTGTATAAATAACTTACTTCATCGTTTAAAAACCAAGAATGCAACAAAGGATAAATAAATTCAACAATAAATAAATCCATGAGGAGACAGATAAGCAAGGCCACAAGTACTGACCCCAAAAAAAACGCAAAATTTCAAGATTCCAGCACAGCAGACCACAAAAGTAATCTCAGACTATTTTGACTCTCGGAGATACATAACAAAGGATGGAATCCCTATCTGGAATTCTGCCAGATCCAAGGAAAACGAAGAAGAATGTGCGGACGGACAGACAAAAATGCATCTCAATAGTTTTCTTTGACAGAAAACTAAAAATGGGGTTGAACAAGACGTGTTACATTTGTACCTCTGGATATTCTTTCAACTTCGGTTAGAGGGGTTCTCAAAGTGGTCGATATCGACCCCCACGGGTCAATAGGATCATCCAAGGGGTCTATGAATAGTCAGGGGGTCAAAAAGGGGTCGATGAATAACTGAGTCAGGGGTTCAAAAGGGGGTCGATGAATAACTGAGTCAGGGGGTCAAAAGGGGGTCGATGAATAACTGAGTCAGGGGGTCAAAAAGCGAGTCGATGAATAACTGAGTCAGGGGGTCAAAAGGGGGTCGATGAAAAACAGAGGTGTCAAAAGGGGGTCGATGAAAAACTGATCAGGGGGTCAAAAGGGGTGTCGATCCCAGAAAACTGACAAGTCGGGTCAAAAAAAAAAAAGCGGGTCCATGAATAACTGAGACAGAGAGTCAAATGCGGGTCGATGAATAACTGAGACAGAGGGTCAAAAGCGGGTCGATGAATAACTAACGTGTCGGAGAATTAAGTTACATATACTCGTACATCTAAAGTTCCAAACATATTTTCTTACTAGGTGTCACTTTTTTTTATCATTCTGAATGTCAAGCGCTAAACTAATACTACTCTAATTGATTCTAACATTTTTTTTCTTTTGAAATATTAAATGCTAGTCTAGGATGTCGACAGAAAATTTGAAACTTCATAAGGGGGTCGAGGAGTTAAAAAGTTTGAGAACCCCTGGACTCACCTAGATGGTTTAGCAGCTGATTTATTTATCTATTTTAATTTACGTTCATATTTC
>NC_061093.1:28649535-28712035 GCF_015104395.2 Macrobrachium nipponense | reverse complement strand
AGGAGAACACATCGATAAGCAAATATTACAAATCAAAATCAAAAGGTCAAATAAAATAGAACATCTCTGAAACAATATTCAAAATACAGTCAAGCCACACTTTTAGCCCAAGAATAAGTATGCTTACCCATTCAACACTGATTATACACACTTCACTAAAAATACTGTTGGAGGAGCCATTTTGCCCCTTCGCCGACTCTGTAGCGATCTCCCCTCTTGGTTACCTTACTTTCTCATTATGTAGGGAAGAAGCTCGCACGCACGCACGAACTCACACACATTGCTCACGCCCAAGAAACCGCCTCAAACCAGTTTCAGAAGGCACCTCTGTATCAAGCGCCTGTGCATAGACAGGACATGGCACTGATCTGCTTAGACAGCAACTTCGACATCGCGCCACCCAACAAGATATGTCAGCATTTCCTAAGCTTGTCACTTCTAGCCACACTGTTTCCAAGGAGAAGCTAAACTGATGATTCCTACATTCTAGAAATGTCACAGTCCATCACTTTACAACGGTATCTTGAATATATTGTCTTAATTATTCCTACCTTTATATATATTATCCATATATATATATATATATACTATATATATATAGTATATATATATATAAATATATATATATATGTAATATAATTATTATTATATGTTTTGTGTGTGTATGTATGTGTCTGTGTATATATACGTATATATGCAACCAAAGAGACATAAAAGAGAGAGAGAGAGTAGGTCCTCATGAAAAAAATATAAATACTATATATATATATATATATATATATATATATATATATATATATATCTATATGACTGGTAAAAATGTTCTGTTACAACAGAATTCCATCTAATAAAAGGAGCCCATAAAAACACCAAAATATAGAGAGAAAAGTACTATATTTCCAGAGACTGCTGTCTCCCTCTTCTTAGGTAGATGAATGAGAAAAGTTTACAGAAAAGGTTGGTATTTATACCAAGAGGTCCATCCACAGGCAAGCCAATTTAGGTCACCCCCGGCTGATAATCTTCCTTTAATCTTCTTAAGCGTTGGTTGAATGAAAATTAAAATTGTCTTGTCGATCGTACTGAATACCATGCTCCTTTTGAGATGTTCATTACCTGCCTCTCAGTTTTTGAATAGGGGGAAAAATTATCACCCTATTCAGATCATTTCCCATTGGCGCTTGACAAAATAATAAAGTTAGTTGAATTATGTGCATCTAATAACGTATTTTCATTCGGAGAATCATTCTACAAGCAAAAATTCGGGTGTAGTATGAGTAGTCCTTTAAGTCCTGTTTTAGCCAATCTGTACATGGAATACTTTGAAACTAGAGTAATAAATGCAATAAAACCCAAAACATGCTGTGGATGATATGTGATGATATTCTAACATTTTGGGATAATAGGTGTGGGCAATTTTAATTAATTCCTTTTCAAAATTAAATGCATTAGTGTCCAGCATCAAATTTAAAGTTGAATGGGAAACAGACACAAAATTCCTTTTCTTGATGTTTTAATAATCAGAGACACGACCGATTACAAATTTACCATATGGAGAAAACCAACGTTCTCATTTTCATACATTCACTATTTTAGCTATCACGACATTGCTATCAAGATAGGTGTAGCCAGCAACCTGTTCTTAAGAGCCTTACGAATTTGTTTCCCAGATTTCCTGGAAAAAGAATTTGAACTAATTCATAAGCAACTTTCGTCTTTAAAGTATCCTGACCATATTAATTGAGAAAGCAATTCACAAAGTAAACGTAATTTTCTACCGACTCCCCCTAAAGGACAAGACCAGAGATACACCCAACAATAAAACAAAAATTCCACACCTGGACACGATTAAGAAGGTGACTCAGGACCCTCGGAAATCTAACCCTTTTCTTTGCATTTACTTACCCAAACACCTTAGCCAAATTCCCTGATTAACGTCCAACAAAAGACATCCCCCAAGGACACTGGGGTTTATCAAATCCCATGCCAGGACTGTGACCAATCTTACATCGGATTTACAGGTAAATCACTTCCCCACAGATTAATACAACACCAACGGTCAGTTAGGTATGGACAACAGAACTCAGCTATTTTCAACCATATAAGTGAACATAACCATAGAATAAACTGGAATTTGCAACTGCCGGTACAAGAGTCAAATGATGGAATCGGCCTTAATAAAAGAGAGGCAGGTAGTGAACATCTCAAAAGGAGGCATGGGATTCAGATACGATTCGACAAGATTTTTCATTCAACCAACGCTTAAGAAGATTAAAGGAAGATTATCAGCGGGGTGAACCTAAATTGGCTTGCCTGTGGATGGACCTCTTGGTATAAATACCACCTTTTCTGTAAACTTTTCTCATTCATCTACCTGGGCTCCTTTTATTAGTTATATATATATATATATATATATATATAATATATATATATATATATTATATATATACTATATATATATATACATATAGTATATATCTATATCTATATACATACTCGTGCATATGTGTGTGAGGACTTATACTACTTTTACAATCTTATTTATTGATCCCTTATACTAGACTTTTAATACCATTTTTTCCTCTCCTGTCTCTGTCTCTGTCTCTGTCTCTGTCTCTCTCTATACATTATATATACTATATATATCATGTTATATATATATATATATATATATATATATATATATATATGAATGTATTTCTCCATATAACTGCAACCTTCTTTGCAAAACCTTTTCTTTTTATAGGTCACTCCTAGAATACAGGTCTATCCTACGCCATAGCCAGACTAAATATTTCCAGATGAAATGGCTGACCTCATTCGATTCCCTCACTTCAAAATTTCATATTTACTTTTTTTTTCTTTCATATATTCAGTCAATTAATTTCCCGAATAAACAATCAACGAAATAACAAATGGCAGATGAAAACTTCGCAAAATATCATCCCAACGGATCACGGAAAAGAGGAAAAACCCGTTACAAACGAATCTTGCGAAACGAATGGGACCCCACGAAACGGTGGCCGTGCAAAGTTTGACGAATGGAGGCAAAACGAGTTAATAGCTCGACAGAGGACGCGGAAGAGCTAACCTTAATAAAACCTTCATAAAACAATTACCCAAACATACATGTCTCATCTCTATCCACTTCTGTCAATTGCAGTCATACAGATTGCAATAACACTCAGGATATTCCCCCAGTGCGCGCACGTACACACACACACACACGCGCCCACACAAACACACACACACAGGGGCTGCACAGCCAGGGGGCACCGCATTGCAATAACCTTTCAGCCACGGGTCTGCTGCTGCTGCTGCTGTGTGTATCATCCGAGTGGCATCAGTTTCATTTTCTTATTTCGTCAATATTGCAACAGAAATCGCTCGCGATCTCTCGACTTTCTCCTCCGTCCGTTGTGATTCGACAACTGGTTATCAGCGTTTTTAATTTGTTCCGATGGAAAAGGAAACACGGCGCGGTATCTTGGTAGCTATATAGTAGATGCCGTGGAAGAATCATAGGTATTTCTGGATAATATTGGAATGGATGAGACTATAGGTAATACTGTTTTGATCTTGTTTGTTACTCTTATATGGAAGGTTTGTCATGCCCTGGTCACGTATGTATGTATGTATGTACATATGTATGAAATGAATTTTACCACATCACCGTGATTCATATATACAAGCATTAAGCTACAAATTTTCTTTAATATCCACCGAAGGGGAATTTTTTTTTCTTTTTTTTAAGTTGATAATAAGTTTGCCGCCCCATTTGCTCGAACCACGGAACAAGAACTCAAGACTAAAGTGACGCGCCTTAAACCACGCAGTCCTGAGTTCTTGTTCCGTGGTTCGATCCCATGGGACGGCGAACTTATTATCAATTAAAAGAAAATAAAATCCCCTTCGGTTAACATATATAAAAATATATTAATTCCGGGGCTGAGCGAATTGGATATTAAAGGAATATTTGCAGCTTAATGCTTGCTTGTATATAAGTACAAAGGTCAAGAAACTAACACAAACTTCAAATGTATGTATGTATATATGTATAG
This sequence comes from Macrobrachium nipponense, assembly GCF_015104395.2. Classification (NCBI taxonomy): domain Eukaryota; kingdom Metazoa; phylum Arthropoda; class Malacostraca; order Decapoda; family Palaemonidae; genus Macrobrachium; species Macrobrachium nipponense. The sequence goes on along the minus strand of NC_061093.1, from coordinate 28,707,974 downwards.
AGCTTGAAATCAATACAACCTTCAAATGTATGCATTCATGTATATATGTATAAAGATCGTGGAATTAGCACAAACTTCTAATGTATTTATGTATATATGTATTTATGTAAGTATAACGATACTGAAATTGACACGTTCAAATGTATATTTTTGCATGCATGCATACTCGAATAGAATGTTAGAATTAACAAAAATTTTAAAATATTCTAAAAAAAAACACATGGAGAAATAATGATTTTATGCAACTATCTGAATAATAAATTTTGACAAGAATGTAGTCTTGCACTTGATTTATTTAGTAAAACATACATTATTACTTATATATATTACGTACCATCACGAGATATATTTTATGGTTTTCAATCTACACAGTGCAGCAATTTCTCTCTCTCTCTCTCTCTCTCTCTCTCTCTCTCTTATTATTATTATTGTTATCACTACATATTATTATCAGTATTATTATGAACGAATCATACGGCAAAATAAACCTTCAGGTATATCCTTGACGATGAAGGACTCAACGTTATTAAAAACCAAAATTCTACGAAGTTTATTACATAATGAACATATTTTCGCTTACCCGGGGAGTAAGCCTACAAACTACTTTGTTGTTGCTGTTGTTGTTGTTCGGGAGTGTTCGGAAAGAGTCATGAGGAGGGGAGGGGGAAAAAGCCTAAAAAGGTCTGAAAAAGGTGTTTCGCGTTGAGTTAAAGATACAAGAATTTTAGAATACGATATTTATGATAAATATTTATTAGAACGAACGTGTAAAAAATGAATAATGTGCATGTTAAACAGTATAGAAAAAATATTTTTAATGAAAGATAGCATATTTATTTGAATTTTCGTTGGTGAAATAAGGCGCGTTTTTATTTACGTTAAAAATTAGAAATATAATGTTTGCAACTTAGACGCGAGGGGTAAATCTTGCACGTATTCCGAGTAAGATGTAGGTCGGACGACGCCTTGACTTTTAAAGATGAGTTACTTCACGATTATTCACAGAAACAGCAGAACAATCATTTGACTTTTAAAGTGTGTAATGAAAAAGGGAACACAGAAATGGAGCGAAAGGTAGAAACACGGAAATCCAAATGAAATATTAGGAAATGTAGCACGAACGCTAAAGTGGGGGAAGAAGCATCTACCAATGCGTGGGGTTGGGGGGGGGCGGGGGGCGGGCTGAAGAGTGGGGCGGGGGCAAAACAACAGACGTTTTACTTGTTCAGTGGTTTTTACACTGAATGGAATGCCGTTCTGGTTGTTGTTTATAAACTCTTTCTCCAATATCGGATAACGGGATTATTCTCGTTTCCTTTTCTCTTTCCTCGCCCCCCCCTTCTCTCTCTCTCTCTCTCTCTCTCTCTCTCTCTCTCTCTCTCCTCTCTCCTCTCTCTCTCTCTCTCTCTCTCTCTTTCTTCCATACGTTTCATGCAGTTTGGTTAATTCTTTGTCTTTGACTTTGTTTGGTTGGTCAAGTCTGCCTTCTCTTTTCACACGTAAACACACAAAGACACATATATACCACATACACATATATATATATGTGTGTGTGTATGTACATATATTATGTATTTTCTATGTTACACCATTTACTCATTCTATCTTTAGTAAATTTGTTCTGATATAGCTTTAATTTGAAATTTATAACAGATTTAACTTCATTGGTTTCTTTGCTTTGGGGGAGTGGAATGTCTCTCTCTCTCTCTCTCTCTCTCTCTCTCTCTCTCTCTCTCTCTCTATATATATATATATATATATATATATATATATATGTTTATATATATATACTTTTGTATATATATATATATATATATATATATATATATATATATATATATATATACGATCAAAAAACGGGGGACAAAAAAGGACTAGAAAAAGCAGACAGAGTCAGCGAGTAACTGGATAATCACTTAATTTTACATAATCCCCGTAATTACGTAATCATTTTCTCTGTATGATCATCCTGATAGTAATCATCTGTTTGAGAATAAAAATGATGTTTTCAAGGACAAAACTGAAAGGAATATACTCATATCTTCATAGATGTTATTCAACAAGGATTATTGCGCAGGATTACACAACCTCTCTCTCTCTCTCTCTCTCTCTCTCTCTCTCTCTCTCTCTCTCTCTCTCTTTCTATTTTGGAATTCTCACATATAACACGTTTTATGACGTTTTAGATGAATCTCAGCCTTTGTTTCATCCCCGTCCTTCTATTTGAACTTTACATGTTTGCTGTTTTACCTCGTCTTTCTCAACTTTCCGACAAGGAAATTATTTTCCGTTTAATTCAAAATAGATTCGAGAAATTTCCCAGACCAGTCCTTCCCTATCCAGGATCCATGCAGGGTATTTTCGCTAATGAGCTATGGATCGCTTCATGAAGTCCACTGAGAGAGAGAGAGAGAGAGAGATTTCGTTACTGGCGCAAGAGCTATGAGTTGCTGCTTGAGGTTTACTGAGAGAGAGAGAGAGAGAGAGAGAGAGAGAGAGAGAGAGATTTGGATGAGAGAGATTCGGTTACCGGCTCCCTGAGTTCACTGTAGAGAGAGAGAGAGAGAGAGAGAGAGGGGGGGGGGTGAGCGGGGGGGAGAAAACCCACGTCTTTGATGTTTGCGCTCTTGCCTCTTCAAGTTAAAAATGGACCATATTTTTTTTTTTTTTTTTTGCATCCTCCTGTGTCTTGCAGTCAGTCTTCACGGGCATTTCAAGAAATAGCAATACCCCTTCACAGGTCAATAAGGAACAGTCCAAAGTTAAAAGCTCAGCGCTTACAGTGAATATTAGAAGATTTAAAATTATTGCCTCACGAATAAAAAAACAAAAAAAAAAGCTATGAGAGAATACTGATGATCCGTCAGTGACTAAGTAGAAAATATCTATCACTGACTAGCTTGAAAAAATGATTAAGTGGGTGTAACGGAGAGATCATTTAGTAAATAAACTGGAAAACTTAGAAAAATGAAGCCTTGACTATACCAACTGCACTGATGACAGTCAGCCAACGGAATGAAAAGATTGCACAGCGACTGCACTGAAAACATCAGCTACTGAATGCACTGGAAATATCAGGCAGTCAGTGGTATGCAAAGATCAGTCAGTGACCGCAACGATAATATCAATCGCTCAATATGAGTGGCAATATGAGCGGAATGAAATTATCAGTCATTGATTCAACTGGAAATAATATGCAGTCAGTGGAATGAAAAGATCATAACTGCCCTGAAATATCAGTCAAGGGATGGAATGAGATTAGTCACTGACTGCACTGGAAATATCAGTCAGGTAGTGGAATGAAAAGGTAAATAGTAACCACACTGAAAATAGTTGTTGAATGCACTGGAAACACCAGGCAGTCAGGGAAATGAAAAGATTGGTTAACGACTGCACTTAAAAGCCACTGACTGCACTAGAAATAACAGTTAGGCAGTGGAATGATAATATTCGTTAGACATGCAATGCACTGGAAATGCCAGATAATCAGGGGAACGAAAAGATCGGTTAACGACTGCACTTAAATTTATGCCACTGACTGCACTGGAAATATCAGTTAGGAAGTGAAATGATAATATTCGTTAGACATTCAGTGCACTGGAAATACCAGACAGTTAGTGGAATGAAAAGATTTAGTCAGGAATTTCTCCTGAAAATAAGAGTCTATGACTGCACTGCAAACGTCAAAAGCAGCAACTGCAGGACAAAAGAACAGTTATCTGATGCACACTTTGTGCAAGAGGAATATATAAAGGAATACTTTATTAATGTGATAGCAAAGGACATCAATTCATGACATAGATGGAATCATCAAGAACCTGCCTGAAAAAACTGCTTAGTCTGTATTTCTAAGGAATCATCATGAATTTCAAGATTCGAAGTCAATAACAGGGTTGCCGTTTTGAGGAATTTCGTCTACTAGTGTGGCTTTCTGGTGACATCTGGCAATCCTCGTTGGCTTTTCTGACCACAGGCCATGGCACAGAGGAATAAAATTCTTCACTTTGCCTTTTTATGTTTTATTATGAAAATAAAGTTATAAAGCATATCCTGCTTATTTATACAAATGAATTCTATTGAAATCCTTTATTTTTCTTCGTCAAAAATACTTTATGCTAAGCTACTGACGTGTAGTTTTTTTACGTCACGGAAAATAATTCTACATCGGAAAATAAGCATTCTAACCATAAATTTTCCGTATTCTAACCATTAAATCATAAATAATGTAAAAAAAAAAAAAAAAAAAAAAAAAAAAGAACTGCGTATGGTAACGCTGCTAAAAGCCAATGTCGTGAAGAAAAAACGGCAACGCTGGTCACTATTCAGCATCATCAAACTCCTCGGAGACGTCTCGCCTCGAATGTGATGGAATTCATGATTTCATGTACATAATTTACAGTTTTAACATTTTAACATCTCAGTTAAGACGCTTAACGTAACCGTAATATCTATATACTGATTTTTGATGCCTCTAAACCGGTTATTTTGTTGGAATAACTATTAGAAAATGACGCTATATCCGTCAAAATGATTTCAAAATCTTTTCAACTGGTATTCAAAAGAAACGCGAATCAGTTCTGAACAACTTCAAACTGCTAAGTCAGTCTAATTCTGGGTGTTATATCCTTGAGGTCTAGCCAATTCTAGATTTTATCAGTTGATCAAATGAATATCTGGAATGATACCGTAAACTTCGGAAATTACACGGAACTATATTTCAACATCTAATTTTTATAGAATTTTACATTTTACTATGATTTTCGTTCGTTTGTTTATTTTTTCAAGCATCTGAATTCCTATCATGACTTTCTTTGTTTATTATTATGTAAATTATTTTGTATGGAATGCAACTGAATGTCCTTTTTTCATATAGCTTGATAATTGTGATATTCAACATGAAACCTCTAAGAGTAGCTCACTTAGGCCATAAAAGCCAACTAGAAATCTATAATATTCACATTGAATGTTCTATTCGAAAAAAAACCTTTAATTTGCATAAACCTACTTTTTTAAAGATGGTCAGCATGATAAAATCATTTGTACTTTAGAACAATTGTGAGAGCCAGTTTATCGAGATTTTTGGCGAAATTACTCATTTCCGAAGTTTACGGTATCATTCCAGAAATTTATTTGATCAATTGATAAATTCTGGAATTAGCTGGACCTCAAGGAACTAACACCCAAAATTAGATTGACTTAGCAGTTTGAAGTAGGTTAGTGCTTAGAGAAATAATATTCAGTGTTAAACTGACTTATGAACACTGAATGAAACTCTTATCCTGCGCCTAAATGTGACTCATTTATCTTCCTAGACTCATTTTTAGACTTAGATGAAGGCTTCTCGCAAGAGACATTGACAGAAACTTAGCTTCAACTTTTTCTCAGTTTTAGACGAACTGGACTTGTCGTCCGATTCATGTAAACTTTATCTCAATTATGTTTGCATCAAAGAAAACTGAGAGACTGATTGGCCTCTCCTTCTGAATCTTGTATAGGACACGAAGGAGCAAAAAAGGAAAACGGACAACCACGACTCATGTGGGAGCCGACCTAAAGGTAAATGGGAACCCACCCGAAAGGACTGGCCCCAACCAGACCCTGGAAAACGACCAATCGAAACCAATTTTATCAAGATTGGAAAATAATAGCTGTGGGGATAAAAGGAAATGACATAGACTGGACGAGAGAGAGAGAGAGAGAGAGAGAGAGAGAGAGAGAGAGAGAGAGAGAGAGGAAAAAAAAGACAAACGAAGTTTCCGGAAACTCGTTCTGCCAACGGAACTCAATATGGCCGCCGAACGTCTACTTTGTAGACACAAGGTTACACAAAATAATAAAAATTTTGTTGTTACGGCTTAAACCAGTGGTTTTCAATCAGTTTTTTTTAGTGATGGCACCTTAACTAATGTAATCATTACCGTGACAATATATATATATATATATATATATATATATATTTATATTTATATATATATATAAGAAGCCCATAAAAACGCCAAAATGTAGAAAGTAATTATAGTACTTACTTTCTATATTTTGGCGTTTTTATGTGCTCCTTTCATTAGATGGAATTCTGTAGTAACAGAACATTTTTACTAGTCAATCATATACATACATACATACATACATATACATACAAATATATATATATATTTATCTTATATATATTATATATATATATATATAAGAAGACCAGCAATTTTTTTTTTTTTTTTTTTTTTTGTTTTTTTTTTTTTTTTTTTTTTTACAATGTTCATTGAGATGATCTAGACAAGACAAAATTCATGGCAATCTTGCGGCACCCATAGGCAGCGTCAGTGGCAATCCGCTTGAGAATCTCTGGGCCTTAAACACCCGTTATAGTCTCAGGTCCGGATCTTTTCAAAAGGCAGATTTGAAGCAGGGACAAAAACTTGTAAAACAAGAAGCATCAACGACAAATGCCAGAAAGGTTAGTGGTTTGGTGTAATCGGCAATCAGGTCACAGCGAAGGCCAATAGCTAGCACGGTATCTAAGGGTAGTTACTGAACAAAATGAGTTTGTGGAATGGTTAATGACCTGTCCACACTAGGAAACATTGTTTGCAAACAATGCTTCTTAGTGTGGAAAGGCCTTTACAATAAAACTTCTCCTTACGAAGTCACGTTCCGGACGACAAGAAGATAAGTTATATGAGGATAAGGAACTAACCACAATGAAATATTATACATTTACGAAAATGATAGCTAACAGCCTAATACGAATAAGGAGATATTTATATATATTTGCTGCAAAGGAATCCCTTACAACGTCAAGAAAACGAACTGTCTGAATCAGTCTGCGTATTAAATTGAGAATTGTAGAAATGAATCATTCTACGTATGAAAATGAGAATGGTAATAAATAACACTGCAGAAGAAATAAAAAATACGAAAACAAATGAATACTGGACAGAAATGCTGGGTATCATAATATGGAAGGCTGCTAATTATAATTATAATACTAGCACACTTTTGAAATACGGGTGCAGAAGTGAAAAATTTATATGTACTATTTGTTCAGCAATATTAAAATAAGGGCGATTTTTATACATACCTACTACAGAACCTCTTTGTACACAATATTATCAGTTTGTCCACAACTTAATTTCAAGTTGGCGGAGTCAGTTGCTCTGCTCATCGCCACATACAGTTAGCCATGCGTGAACATGGGAGACGGCAGAAACACACCAACACGATCCAAAGTCTGGCCCTGAGACTTGTTTGCAGTGAATAAGAAGGCCAGGTTGATGGGAAACTGCCTGCGCCGTAACTGGAACGGAAACTGGTTGTCCGAAAGCATCAGAGGAATCTGGGGGATGAACAGACGTTTGCCGGTGTGAGGGCCCGTTGCTATCACTGCTTTGATGACGTGGGAGTTTAGCTCCATAACGGTGTACCTCGTTCCGTTGCCATGTCCATTGGCAGGTTCGAAATTCCGAAGCAACATTACCGGGCATTACTTCTTCAACGTTATTTTGTGCACTGGCAGTCCCGATAGATTTAAGTTATTCAAAAAATCTTGCAGATATTGATGATAATTTTCATCTTCTATTGTGTCCGAGCTGAAATATTCGCGACTTTCTCCGGGGAAGTTGTACAGAAATTATGTATAAAAAATCGTAAAGTAACTAAGTCTACGGGAATAACCAACCTCGTTTAACGGCAGAAACAGCTCCGTTTCAGGGAATCCCTTCTCACACCTACCCCCTACAAAGGAGGGGGGTAGGTTGGATGAAACCCCATTACAAACCATTTTAGGGGTCCCCACCATAACCCTGCCAAGTTTCATGCCCATCTGACTAGCCGTTTGGCCATGATTGAATTACAGACAGACAGACATTACGCCCATTATAGTATGATGATTCATAATTCGAAGACTTGCTCCAGTCGAACATTCTACTCATTCTTTTTCACTGTCTACGCTTTCCTCAAAAAACCTACAGACTCTTTTCGTTACCGATATGTTCATCCAATCAAGAAACTGAATTATTCTTTGTATCATCGACCTGTTCCTCCAGCCATACATTAATTACTAAGGAAGAAATGTCGGGGAAGATCAAAAGGTTAACAGTTCCTCTTGATTTTCTATTTTCGTTCCAGAAAATAATTTGTGACTATATGAGAGACGCCATCACTGACCGATACGCCATCACAAGTATGAGTAATTTTACACATTTATAAATTAGATAATTTCTCCAGTGGTGGGCCTAGAAATACTTCATGGGGACGAAGGGCACTTAGATTAAACCTATATATATATATATATATTATATATATATATATATATATATATATATATATATACAGTAACATGTACACACACACATATGGCACATATATATCAATATTCATAAATATGTATGTACACACATATATACACACAGTAGTAGTACTTGCTGTTGTTTTTGAAATTATCTTTAACTGGGCGAATTTTTGCTGCTAATAATAATTTATTGAAAGAAAGCAATGTTCTATTATTCATATCTATCAAGGGGACACGTGACCAGTTAGGGCAACCCGCTCCACCAAGCCCCCCCCCCAACCTTAAATCCACCACAGCATCTCTCCCCTGTTGTGACGACTCTCCTTTGTTTCGAGATAAAAGCATATCCCATAATTCGCCTTCAGCATAGGAGCCCAATTTCAGTTTAAAAACACTTAAAAATACTCATGAAAGACAGTGAGTGGTGATTTCCAAAACTCGTGTCTGTTAAGGCTGCTCCAAGAATTCCTTCCTCTCTTTTTATCTATATAATTATATCCTAGTGTATATCATATTATTGATATTTTTATTTTTATTATTATTACTATCTTTCCTGACGTCAGAACCCCAACAGATGAGTAACTGCAGCATTCCTATAATAATCTAAAGAGGTGATTCAAGGGTAAATATCATTAACGCTAATAGAAAAAAAAGACCTAAAATACAATCGTTCGAAAGAAAACCATTTTTCATAAACGGTAATAAACCGGAACTTGTTAATCGTCATCCACGTTGTTTTAGAAAAAAAATTATTGTACTGCCAATGGATTTCAGGTTTGGCGCCCCGACAAGTGGCCATCTTTTTTTCTTTCTAATGAGGGAGATTCATTTTGGGAACATTATTGCAGACTCATGATTTAATGAAAATATCAGTCACACAAGAGCCCTCTGGGTCCACAAAGTTCAAGGACACTGGAAAACGATGGGTTTGAATTAGGCAAAAAAAATTAAAAATTAAAAATTAAATAAATGAGTGAAAAAAGAGATTCAATCACTTGAGCGAACTTAATGAAGACTTATGAGTATTCATGTATAAATCTGTTAATTTTACACTTAAGTCAGACTAAAAAAATTGGCCTTCAATTAAAAGCATACATTTGAATTAGTAAGAAGGGAAAACATAATGTAATGAATTATGGGATTTGGAGATGTTCAAAAGCACTTTCATACAGTTCATTTTTACGAGCTTCAGCTGTTAAAATTAGCTTATTCGAAAAGCCCATTTTTTACACAGGGCGTTAATTTGGTCTTACATCCTATCTGAATATCACGGCGACCTGTTAGCCGGTTTGCCTAAATGAGACCATAAAATTACCAGACTTGCCAATCAGCAAGTCAAACCCTTCGTCGTGTGATGGCTAAAGCAATTTGTTCTCTATGGCGCTGCGAGTAGACCGTACTATAGTAGATTCACATCAGCCGTGCATTTGATGTTTAGGCCAGTCCCTTACGAAGCTCCTGATTGGCTGTTGATAAGCCAATCACAGGGCTGGAATCTCTCAGTCTCTCTCGAGAGTTCACATAGGCAGGATCTATGTTCCAACTCTCCTGAGGGATACTTTTGAAAGACGTATCCCTCAGGAAAGGTAGAACATAGATCCTACCCATGTGAACTCTCGAGAGAGACTGAGAGTTTCTAGTCCTGTGATTGGCTTATCAACAGCCAGCTAATCAGGAGCGTCGTAAGGGACTGGCATAAACATCAAATGCACGGCTGATGTGAATCTACTATAGGAAAAAGGTGTCTACTAGTAAGTGAAAAGTATAAGGAATGTTTAGACTGACATGACACAGAGTATGACACGTCTATTTCGTTTCCTATTCCAATATTATCGAGTTAATCAATTCAATCATGAAGTGTTAGTACGCAGGTAAACACTTAATACAAGAGTGGACGGTTAGTCAAGGATCCCTGTATCTTTTTTCTTTTTCTTTCTTTTTATCATCCTTTCCCTCTAACTTTAAATTTTTTTTTCCATTCCCACGTCCTCCTACTTACTATGACTCACTGCTATAACACTTTCTCTCCTACTAATGCCTCTCTTTCCGGCCCAGTGTTAAATTTGACAGTGGTTAAATTGAGCCGAATGGTTGTAATCACATACACAGTTATTAACTTCACAGTTACGGGCTGCTGAAGAGCAAGAGCCCGTGCCACTATAAGGCTGGCTGAATCTATCATCATCATCATCATCACTCACAGCCTTTCAGATTATAAGAAGAAACGCATCCCCAGGAAAGGCCAGAAGTCTTTACATAGTGATGCAACACAGCAGCTGACGCAGAAAGTGCCTTCCGATACAAATACAAACAAGGAAAAAATACCCCGAACTTTCTTCGACGTAATCGAGTTTTCTGTACAGCGTAGTTCCTCGTTGAACGAGCGGTTTACGTGCTCGCCTACCGATTCGATAGTCCCGAGTTCGATTCCCCGCGCTGCCAAAATGGAATCAGAGTAATTTGTTTCTAGTGATTAATTTCTCGATTTAACGTGGATCGGAATCCCACAGTAAGCTGTGGGTCCCGTTGCTAGGTAAGCAATTGGTTCCTAGCCGCGTGAAAATATCTAATCCTTCGGGCCAGCCCTAGGAGAGCTCTTGATCAGCTCAGTGGTCTAGTTAAACTAAGTTATACTTACTTTTTCAGTACAGCATAGAATACTGTATGAAAATCTCAGTCACGGCCCATGAAACTCTCAGCCGGCCGTGTTGTTGCGCCAAACGCACGAGCATGGATAACTTTAACTTTAACTTTAGATAAAAATAAAAATAAAATAAAAACTACAGAGGCTAGAGGGCTGCAATTTGGTGTGTTTGATGACTGGAGGGTTGATGACCCACATATGAATTAACAGCCCTCTAGCCTCAGTACTTTATAAGATGTGAAGGAGCACGGACCGATAAAGCTATCTCAATAGTTTTCTTTTACAGAAAACTAAATAAAAATTAATACATGACGGTGATTAATATACTGTGAATCTGCCTCATTCAATTCATTTTATACGTAATAAATTTGCCTCCTTTGGCTAGATGTTATGTAATCGTGTGCTTGCAACGGATAAGTGACAGAACACAAATATGTATTACATTTTCCTTATTTATTCAAACACTCAGGAACTGTACCTCATTCGCGTATATTTTACAGAACGTATACGAATAATTTTACGTAATGTGTGTATCGCTCGAGCTCACTCTTGGATACTTACTACGTTTACTCATTTAAGTAAAAAAATTATTGATATTTAATATTTAAAAAAAAACTTATAGACTGCTTGCCAAGCTGCAGTGATGATAATAACAATAATAATAATAATAATAATAATTAATAATAATAATAATAATAATAATAATAATAAAAAATTTTAAGAGAATATTTTGTCATACAATACTGCTTAATTTAAGCACAAGAATCACTTACAAAATCTACTTAAAATACAGATATAACCTGGTAGGAAATTATAAATGAAAATTTCACATAATCTAAAACTGAATTAACTAAAAATATAATATTTCTATTTAATTGTCACCACTATTTTACTACAGTCTACTCGTTCAATAACATTTTGAAGAGCACTTTTCTGCCTGTAAACGTAACAAAACTATAACTCTTCTGTGTTCAAGTCTGTTGTTAATACTTAGGGGACCTGAGGCCGAAACGAAGATGCCTCTTTAACAACAATTCTTAAATAGATTAAAATCACAATCCATCCACGAATGACACCTCACAACGAAGAGCAGAAATATTTCTTTCACGCCGATCGCTCTGCCAGATTTCCAGCGTCCCGTTTTCCCTCGCTGAGAAGTTTACCATACACTTCCTTTTCTGGGAATCAGGTCTATTTCCAAAATCAATCAGGCTCGGGTCGCTCTTTCCACCCATGGTTAACGCGATCACGTTTCATGGCTAATATTGGAGGCTATATTGGTTCCGCTACCCACTGGATAAAGCATAACTCCCAGAGAGAGAGAGAGAGAGAGAGAGAGAGAGAGAGAGAGAGAGAGGGGGGGGGGAGTTGTTATTTCTACTGAGGCGCAAGGGTTACTGGTTGCCTCTTCAGGTCCACTGAGAGAGAGGAGAGAGAGAGAGAGGATGTGCATAAAGGCTCGCAGAGACAGACAGTCAGACAGACAGCCGGAGAAATATTTATTAAAACCTGTAAAAAAAGGGAAAAAAAATCAACATAAATAAAATGAAATAGCGAATCCTTTTATTTGCAACCCTCGAAATCTTCACAATATCTTTAGTTCATCGATGGATGTAAAATTAACTTTCTTCCAATAGTTTGTTTGGATAAAAAAAAAAATCTTTATATATCTTCTCCTGGAAGCCTGATGAGACGTTTAAATTTAGCTCGTATTATACCGGTAGTATTTTATATATATATATATATATATATATTTTATATCTAATTTATATATTTTATTAATTTATCTATTTATTCATTTATTTATTTACTTGTCACTTCGTTGGTAACGGCGAGAGAGCCGAGATGAGAATCCTGAAATCGAGCAGAAAGTTGTGTAACGGCAAAGAAATGAAATTACCAAAGGAAAAAGTTACGTAACTTAGGCAGTGGGTTAAGTTTGAGAAGGCTAACGGAATAAAACGATTCATCTGATTTTAATCTGATTCAAAAAGTTGTCTATCATTTTTTATAAAGAAAATAAAAAAAAACTATAATCGCCGAGTCATATTAAGACCCCGTTTTCTGTGCACATCAACAGGGAGGACTATAATTGATTCACATAAACCGTGCATTTGATGTCTAAGCCCGTCCCTTTCGACGCTCCTGATTGGCTGTGATAAGCCAATCACAGGGCTGGAAACTCTCAGTCTCTCGAGAGAGTTCACATGGGTAGGATCTATGTTCCATCTCTCCTGAGGAATACGTCTTTCAAAAGTATCCCTCAGGAGAGGTGGAACATCCATCCTGCCTATGTGACTCTCGAGGGAGACAGACAGTTTCCAGCCCTGTGATTGGCCTATCAACAGCCAATCAGGAGCGTCGTAAGGACGGACCTAGACATCAAATTCACGGTTGATGTGAATCTACTATAGTGAGCTACGACTGCAATTAATCAGGACCCCGTTTTCTGTGCGCATCAGCAGGGAGGACTAGTCAGCTATTAGTGTAATTGTTGGCGTAGGTTTGGGGGGCGAAGGCCACTCTAATAAGGATACTACAGGCACGTTAAAGAAGCTCCTGATAGGCAGCCGTATTACTTACTGATATCCTCTAGGCAACCCTACTAATGTAACAATTACAGTGGCAAACCTTCTTCACTATCCCACCATATCGCATGAATATATATATATATTGATATATATATATATATATATATATATATATATATATATGTATATATATATATAGATATACATACCTATATATATATATATATGTATGTATATATAATATATATATTGATATTATATGTCATATATATGTCTATATATATATATACATATATATATATATATGTATGTTATATATATATATATGTATATATATGTATATGTATGTTATATATATATATATATATATATATATAAATATATATATATATATATATATATATATATAGTATAATATATACTATACTATATATACATATATATGTAGTATATACACACACACACATATATATATAGATATATATTTGTGTGTGTGCACATGCGCGTTTGTTAATACATTACAGTAAACACACATCTAATTATCTTATGAAGGCCTCTGTAAACTTTTATTTCCTCGTTGGATGAGTGGCTTACGCGCTCACCTACCGATTCGGTAGTCTCGAGTATGAGTCTCCGCTCTGCCAACAAGGAATCAGAGGTATTTGTTTCTGGCGATTAGATATTAATTTCTCGATATAATGTGGTTCGGATCCCACAATAAACTGTAGGTCCAGTTGCAAGTTAACCAACTGGTTCCTAGCCACGTAAAAATATCTAATTCTTCGGGCCAACCCAAGAAGGGCTGTTAATCAGCTCAGTGGTCTGGTTAAACTAAGATATACTTTTTTCTGCTAACTTTATATATACAAATGTTCACTGAGATGGTCTAGCCAAGACAAAATTCATGACTATCTTGCGGCACCCCTAGGAACACTCTGTGGCACCCCAGGGTGCCACGGCATGGTGCCACGGCACCCAGGGTATACAAGCAAATTATCCAGCTAATTTAATACAGAATAGTTTCTGAACCTTGTCAATAATAGATCCCCCAAAATCTAGGTGATTACGCAGGCTGAAGTAACTGAGCCGACTTAAAACTTTTTAAATAATGGATGGCCGTCATTAGATTGAAAGACTTCCCTTTGAAAAGTTTATTTGATGCAATGATACCCACGCACGCGTCATATTTAAACAACATTCTAGGGAACAGAGGATGATCAGGTGAAGCCATTGTGATGACCTGGGCACCGTGGCCTAATTTTACCGTCATGTCGTAGATAGAATCTGCAAAGTAGCTATTTACGCCTATTACTGCTGTGAATTTTTAACATAAAGTAATAGCAGTTAAGCAAACACCTGGTAACGAGGGAAAATGGCTTCGATTATAGACTGCTCTGTTATCTTTTCGTGCCATTAGACGATTAAGCAGAAAACGCCTCAGAATGATCAGTTTTCCTCAGATTATTCGTAATCTACAAAGTATTCGTTGATACTTCATCCACTCGGATTTATGTCTAAATTAGATTCTAATAGTTTTGTTAATATCAAAATTAGATATTTTTATTTCTTTACTTCTTTTGGTGGGGGGTTGGGGGTTGGGGGGGGGTTGGGAGAAGACTGCCAAAATCATCCACGTCGATCGAGATCAAACTTGGATTTTGATATTTTCGTCTTTTTGGGGGGAGGGAGCGCGGATGTGGCGGTGGGGCTGCCGAAATCGTCCACTTCGGTTGACAGGAAAACTAGATTTTTATTTAATTTAATTTATTTTTTATTTATTTTATTTTCTTTTTTTCAGTGCAAGGGAGGGGGGGGCGGGGGGGCCCTGGAGGGAATGGTGGGTGTGGGCGCCTCACCAAAATCCCCACAACATGGCTCTCCGGAAGCAAACCATGAACGTGAAAAAAAAAAAAAGATTTACCGAAAGCTTTTAAAAATATATTCTCTTTTTATCGAAACCAAAACATCACGCAATGCTCTTGCACTGTTTATTTTGTTTTTCCGTTCCCGTCCACTTCAACAGGCAAGTCACGAAAATCAACGACTTGACCGAGTTATCCCCTTTTCAAATTGCATTTATAATTACGTTACGATCGCCGAATAAGCCCATAAAACCTGAATCAACACTCGCGAGAGGAAATAAATACTGTTAAATAAACGACCTAAACATTTTCAAAACTAGAATTGCCTTTCCGAAAAATTGCAAATATTTCGTTTTGTTTGTGAAAATCAGAATGCACTTCAGGTCATTAAACCATGATCTAGACGCAGTAGTTTTTATCTAACATCCTGGTTCGCGTTTATTAATTTATGATAAAGCTCTGCTTTGAACTCCAGCAGCCTTGCAAGCCAAAACCAAAAAAAAATTTTTTAAATACAATTGTCACGCACAACAAATGACTAAAGCTTTCATGATAATTAATCTTCTTACAATTAGTAATGATATTACGAGTTATAATCCATAATATTCTATAACTTTGGAGTGTGGCTACACACTCAGAAACGCTACATATTATCCAGTTTAAAGAAGAGTGAAATTCACCCCATGTCACCGACCTCTAACGATACACAATTGTTTTAAGCTGGAAAATACTAGCAAGAACACATTGTTGTCCTGCATATTACATGCATAAATACATTGGAAGAACGACGTACGATCTACAAACAGTCCACACACATACGAGATTACACACACACACACATACACACACATATATATTAAATATATATATATAGATATATATATATATATATATATACATATACGTATATTATATGTATATTATAATTATTTATATATATATATATATACATATGAATAATTACCACATCACCGTGATTAATATAAATTATTCGAGCCACAAATGTTCTTTAATATCTAACTCACACTACCTCGGAGTTGATATATGAAAATATATCAATTCCGAGGTAGAGCGAATTAGATATTAAAGGACATTTGTAGCTCGAATAAAAATCTGCACACATATATGTATATATATATATATATATATATATATATATATATATATAATATATATTATAGATACATATATAATATATGAATTTAATATATATATATTATATAAAGAAATATAAAGGTAACAATGACAGTATACTATTAGAGAGAGAGAGAGAGAGAGAGAGAGAGAGAGAGAGAGAGAGAGAGAGAGAGAGAGAGGCCTTCCATTAGTCATCAGCGTTTAAGTGTATACAGTACTTCTTCGCACCTTCCAAATCAAAAGTCACGAAGGCAAACAAACGGCATGAGAGTCGGTATTCCCAGGAAGCTTTTGACACGAGTCTCGAGATTATCATTTAACAACAATGCGGCTCTCGGGGATGAAAGAGCCTTTCATTTCTACTATTGCTTTTTTTTTTCTTTATCGTTGTGTATTTGCCTTTGTTTTAAATACTCGGTTTTCTCGACGTTAAAATTAGTTTCGCTCTCGTTGTTTCAGCCGTTATTCTCGCTATTTTCCTTTTGACACATGTTCGCTGTTTATATGATTATGCAATATGTAAATTTATGTATATGTATATATATAATTTATATGTATAAATGTGTGTATATATACATATGTATATAATTTATATATATAAAATATATATATATGTATAAATGTATATATATGTATATATATATATATATATATATATATATATATATATATATAGTTTGATATTTTTGTCTAAAATACCAAAAAAACAACCCAAGATTGAAGGAATCTGGTCAAAACGAAATTATATTATAAATTATAAGTATAAATAAAATATATATAACATACATACATTAATATATATATATTATATATCTTATATATAATAATATATATATATATATATATATAATGCCTATCACATTGCCGTGATTCATATATCGAACTACAAATGTCCTTTAATATCTAATTCGCTCTACCTCGGAATTAATATATTTTCATATTATGTATAACCGAGGGGAAATTTATTAAGCGATGATAGAATTGGCGATCGACAGGCGCGAACCATCGACCTCTCAATTCCAGGTGGCGGGATGGTCTGGGGCTTCACTGCCAGTCCTGGAATTGAGAGGTCGATGGTTCGCGCCTATCGATCGCCAATTCTATTATCGCTTAATAAATTCCCCTCGGTTAAACATGTATGAAAATATATGAATTCCGAGGTAGAGCGAATTAGATATTAAAGGACATTTGTAGTTCGATATATGTATATATATATATATATATATATATATATATATATATATATATATATATATATATATATATGACTGATTTACTTTCCGCCTTATTCTTCGATCTTTGCCTGTATTTTCTTTGTTCGAGAGAGATATATATATATATAGAATTCTCACTGAAAAAAAGGCCTTGCACAAGACTTGAACGCTCCTAATCTTTCTTTCAATGTAGCGGGAAGATTGATTTCATTTTCACCCGAGTTTTAATCTTATTAATTGGCTTGTTTCTTGAAGATTAATTTTCCTTATTTTCTTTCGAAAATTCATATAACTAAATATGGTGCTTTTCCGTGTGTACTGATTGCGTGTATATATCTATATATATATATATATATATATATATATATATATATATATATATATATATATATCTTTTCTTTTTTTAACGTGTCTTAGTTCATTCCATCTTCTCTCCTCACAATGAACGGTTGGTTTCTTAAGCAGTCTCTTTTAACCTGTTTTTTACTTTGTTCTTTTATATAATTTTTAAAATATTTTTAGGTATATGTGAATTCCTGTTTTTTTTGCACTTTTATTGTATTTTACTTATAAATTTGTCTTTATGTTCTTTCAGACTGATGATGCACAGAGAATTTAATGTGCGAAACGTTTCTTTGAATAAATTGTCATTATTATATCTCGTATCATGGACATCCCCTGAAGGTTATATATATATATATATATATATATATATATATATATATATATATATATATATATATATGTACATATATATATATATATATATATATATATATATATATATATATATATATATATATATATATTAGCAATCAAGTCCACAGTACTTGGAAGAAAACATTTTTAATATGGTATGTTTTGTAGACTTTACCTAACATGCATACATACATATAAGTCATATCACATTACCGTGATTCATATACATATATCGAGCTACAAATGTCCTTTAATATCTAATTCACTCTGCCTCGGTATTAATATATTTTCATATATGTTTAACTGAAGGGGAATTTTTTTTTAGGCGATAATAGAATTCTGGCCGACGGGCACAAACCATCGACATCTTCAATTCCAGGACTGGCAGTGAAGCCTTAGCCCACCCTGCCACTGCAAGAGGATATAAGTTTATGCCGCCTCCCATCTCAAATACCTGTCGCACTCAGGTATTTGTAGTTTTGGAGACTGCATGAAACCCCCTCGTCCTCGGTAGCATTATAGTGCTTTTGCCCGCACGTAGCCATTATATAAGTCATATCACATTACGGTGATTCATATACATATATCGAGCTACAAATGTCATTTAATATTTAATTTGCTCTACCCAAAGATGAATTTTTTTGGCGATAATAGAATTGCTGGCCGACGGGGACGAACCATCGACATCTTCAATTCCAGGACTGGCAGTGAAGCCTTAGCCCAACCCGCCACCGCAAAAAAAATTCCTCTTCAGTTAAACATATATGAAAATATATTAATTCCGAGGTAGAGCGAATTAGATATTAAAGGACATTTGTAGCTCGATATATATATATATATATATATATAATATATATATATATATATATATATATATAACACATACATATATATTTATTTATATATATATATCTATATATACACACATATATATATATATATATATTATATATATTATATATATATGTATATATATACACGTTCATAT
The DNA here is from genome assembly GCF_015104395.2 of Macrobrachium nipponense. Taxonomy (NCBI): domain Eukaryota; kingdom Metazoa; phylum Arthropoda; class Malacostraca; order Decapoda; family Palaemonidae; genus Macrobrachium; species Macrobrachium nipponense. The sequence goes on along the minus strand of NC_061093.1, from coordinate 28,688,615 downwards.
ATACATATGCAAATACTTCTCATAAAAAGGATTATAAGGATGGAAGTCGCATACATAAATTATTCTGGAGAAAATACAAATTTATTTACATTACATTTGTAATAAATTTGTTTATTATGTGATCCGTGTTATATAGATATCTGATGCGAATAGAAATTGCAGATTTTCTTTAACAAACGCCAAGACTTCATTAGACGCAGATATAAAATCATATCCGAAAAAGTCAATTTCTTCCACGCCCTATTAGGAAGATGTCAAATCTGACCGACTGACTTTATTCATTATAAATCAACGGGTAGAATCAGTAAGGGGTCAGGGACTACGGTCGGTTATAAGACGACCTTTAATTATAAATATAAAAAAAACGCTAAGAAAAGCTTTAGTCTGAACGTCGATTCTTTATCAAAATTTAGATGAATCTAAAAGCAGAATTATTATTATCATTTTATTAAATGAAACCTATTCACATGGAACAAGCCTTTGGGCCACTGACTAGAAACACAAGCTTCCAAAGAATGTTGGTTGCAACCTCCCACTGTAGACCTTACACTGCAGCAGTAACTGATCGTGATACAGAGTCAGCGATTCTTAATCGACCTGGAGTAGGTGCGAACTCGAGACATCTGAGCGTGGTTCTAGAAATAATACAAGGCGTGATCTTGAACTCAACAAGAAACACCTTTTTCGGACCTTTATAGGCTTTTCCACCCCAACAAGAACAACAACAACAGCAACAACGAAGTATTTTGTAGGCTTACTCCCCGAGTTAGCGAAAATCCATTTGATATAACTCAGGTTCTAATCCTCTCCTACATCCGCAAATATAATGCCATTTTGTAACGGCCACCAGCTGCTATCCGTCGGTTTAATGAGTTCATTGAAAAGTTGTTGTTAACGTTCGAACAATGAAATTAAAACTGCCGTCCTATTCATTGCTTCGCGGAAACCAACGTTAACCGAACTTCTTTTTATATCCTTTTTATTCCATCATTATCCTCCATCAATTTGCTTTTTTTATTTCTATAAATTCTGAGTTTTCCAGACAATGGGGGAAAACAGTTTTATCTGGGTCTGGAAGCAAAACTCTTGTGTCTGATGTTGCAAAAACAATGCAGTCAGTATTCTTGTAGGTTTTTTTTTGTTATTTAGAGCATTATGCAACGACTTCGATAATGTCTGCTAATTATCTTATGTATCCCTCTCACACTTTCTCTTGCTGATTGTGTTTTGGTGAATATGCACACCTGAAAGGGTGTATATTTGTGAACATGTGTGATTAGTGCGTCTGCCTTGTTTCAAATTACTTAGGTTGGATAACAATGTTATCTGCATGAATTTTTAGGACGAATATATTCGATTAACTTTGATTATTTGCTATTATATATATATATATATATATATATATATATATATATATATATATATATATATATATATATATATATATATATATATATATATATATATATATATATTATATATATGCAGTTATGTACATTCTACATACTCGATATATTTAATATATATATATATATATATATATATATATATATATATAATATATATATATACATATGTATATATATACACATATATATATATATATATATATATACATATATATATATATATATATATATATATATATATATATTATACATATTGAATGAATGTATGCACAAAACTTCTCCCAACAACAGTAATACCCTTCGGATTGATTTCTTAAACGAAAGTATATCTTACTTAACTCAGCAACCTCCATTGGAATGGTTAGTCTAATAAAAAACTATATATATATATATATATATATATATATATATATATACATAGTATACTATAAATAACATGCTGATGCCTCGGCAATATATATTCAGTAAGTCATGATTTAAGGACAGGGTTTTCCATTAATGATAATGAAAAATAATAATAATAATAATAATACAGTCCAACTAACACCACAAAAAGATTTAATGCTCTAGACATGCATATGAACAACAAATTATTTAGTGATAAGTTCCTTGTTTTCATTTTTTTTCGTTCATTATGTAAACAATTACCCGAAACCAAACAAAGAAAACGACGACCATCTGATAATAATAGAAACTAAAAATAAAAAAAAGAGCATCATATTCCCGATGTCAAATACTAAGAGTTCCGAGAAACAACGATATTCAGAAACTCTCTCTTTCCCTCAGGTCAGCGAGAGGCAAGCACCGAACAAAAGCGGAAGAAGGGTGTGTGTTTTCCTCACTCATTCCGTATGCAAAGATCAAACACAGCTCCAGGCATATGCGACGTTTTTTTTTTTTTTTTTTTTTGGCCATTTTCTTGCTGTTCCCCTTAATTTGGTGTCTCCCGTTGTTTTCATAATTCTATCAACAGTTTTGTCTTTTCCCGTCGCTTCTGTTTTTCCTTCCTATTTGAAAACCCGAGGCATTTTTAAACGTAGATTTTTCGCGTCTCCTCGGAAAGTGGGTCATGACCCGAGAGTTGGTTTGTTGTTGAGTTTTATCGACGATCTTTATCCAGAACGAGGCCCCGATTGTACTGAAGACATTCAAAAAGGATCAGCAATAGTTAAGATCGAAATGTGGATGGGTTCCCGAAGGGAAATTGTTCTTCAACTTGCAATCTTAATCGACTCGTCTTTCAATTCTGACCGAGATTTGAATTTGTGTCCATCGCGAAGAAATTTTAAGCTTTATAAACTACTTCCTGTTTTGGGTGTCATTCAGTATAGTAGATTTGAATTTCTATTTAGATCTGAGTACATTATTACTGAGGCTCACAGTCCAACTTGGCCAAGTCTGCAGTTCTGCCTAGATAGTTCTCTTTCAGCGTTACTATCTATCTTCTCTCTCTCTCAAAAAAAAAAAAAAATGAAAAAACTATCATGCAATGAGGGTAAAAAAGTACCATACTAATACTTCCACGTCCTCAATGTCAAGCAGGATTTTACCAATTATGTCTGAAAAATGTGGAAACAAAATGATTCTTGAAAAACTAAAAAAGAAAAAAATTGTAAAATGTAAAAGGTAAAAAAAAAATTGAAGGGAGCTTTTATCCTCTTGTACTGTGGATCTGTTCAGCCTAAAAACCTGAAGAGCTCTTCTGTACCGGTGGATGAAAGCGCTCTCATTTTTTTCGTCTCTCTCTCTCTCTCTCTCTCTCTCTCTTCTCTCTCTCGTCTTCTTCTCTCTCTCTCTCTCTATCTCTCTCTCTCTCTCTCTCTCTCTCTCCTCTTCTTTAACTAACATTTTCACTATGAGTCGCGTTTTTTTAACGTGCAACTCTCGTTGATGTGCAGCGGAAGTTTTATGAATGAGCTTTTCCATGTTGCAAGATATTATTTATATGTCCGTGAGGGGACTTTTGGATTGTTCGGAAATAACAAAAAATGGTTTCCTAGTTCAATAACTTTATACGTTTTGAGTTATCAGAGCAAATCAGGTACCGATCGCTGTTATTCCACCTTCATTATATAAGGTAATTGAAAGGGGACCTTTTAATCATCCATCATCATTACAGAATCACAATCGAGATATATATAAATATATAATATATATATATATATATATATATATATATATATATATATATAGATATATATATATATATAGATACTATATATATATATATATATATCACACATATCATACATATATACATATATATATATATATATATATATATATATATATATATATATACATATATATATGCGCACATGTACCACAGAGAAAAACGAATCACAGTGCATAAAGCATGATCTGTTTCTCTTTTATCTTTTATATCTTCAGCAGGACTGTTTCATTTTCCCCGTAGTACAGCCATGCTCAGAAATGATGCAACATGACTGCATAGAATTTCGTTCATAATTCACTAACTGGCAATTACATGTTGCATATATATCGCTTATTTCAACGTGAAATCATGATTATTTCTTAAAATATGTTTAATAAAAGTGAAATCTGTCATATACATCAAAACTGTAAGAAAATGTTACGTGTAGCCGAATTTCGGAAAAAAACAGCGACAAAACATTTCCAACAAACTTCATTCGCCCAACGCCAATTCGTTCGATAAAGAAATTCTCATCAAACCTAGGTTCAAAGAGTTAAAATAATAAAAATGAAAAAAGTTGTTCTTTACGTTCTCAAATTACTCACATTGCAACCATAAAATTCTATATAGCTTATTTGATCATTTCTACCCCTCAACACTTTAAAAATAAAGAAAATACGAAAGTGTTGCTGTAGCTAAAACACGTCCACCGATATCAATGGTGGGCGTGGCCTGTTGGCGTAACCATTTGAGTGACGGCAACATGAACCACCTAGAACATAGGTCTAAAACGTGCATAGACAATTAAATGATCTTGAAAATATTTATTCAATATTTGATATACGAATATTAGTATTTTCATTAAAGATAAAATTATTTGTGTTATATTTCTCAACTACTCAAAAATAATGGTTTACTAGCAAACATTTGCCTCAGCAGTTACACTATGGTTAACACACATCTAGCAATCTGTGGCGGAAAGCATATTAAGTTGTTGACATATTCTTGCACCTTAAGTTTCCTCATGAATCAATTATATACCAAAATCTTCCAGAAGGACTTTTAATAAAATAAAAATTGTTCATTAGTTTTAAAAAATCTGTTGCATAGACCTTGACGCTAATACTAATAACCTGAAATCAATAACTATCTTTTAGATATAACTTAAAGAATCGTCATTCAAACAACAGGCAGTCTCTACAAATAAATCCCTTAGTAAACTTAATTGCATCTCAGATGCCTTAGATTTTTTACTAGGCCTATACATTATTAGTGCAACTAATGGGTAGTCTGAAAATGGTCTAATTCTAAATTTCTAAGAAAGTTATCTGTGACTCATGTTTCTATTTCGAAATTTTTTTTATGACCATTGAGCCTATTAGGTGTATTGTTATATGCTGTAGAAGTAGTTACGATGACCACGTCTTGTAGCAAGTTGTGCGAGTTGGCTTTGGCAGCACTACCAACCTTGTCCTGCTATGTTTTGAGCTTAGCAGTGCAAAACAATTACGAGTATATTCAATTCCTTTCACGTAAATTACGAATGATATCAGGGAATAAAAGGTATTATATCCAAATCAATAGAGAAAATAATAATGTTAGTTGTGAATTCACTTATTTATCAACATGTATCACATTGGAATAAAAAAAATAGGTCTAATACTACTTGGCAACAGTGCATTTTTCATTGCATCTGAGATTTTGGAGGATACAAAAAGAAGCAAGTATTACATCAACTGTTCTGGTGATGTCAAGCTTATACACATATGTATGTATCTCCACGGAGGACCTTAATAATAGAGTAGATTAAAAAAACGATAGACTTTATTCCCAAAATTTCGGCGGCCAGTCTGCTCTCCAGAAAATGGAGCCAGACAGGTTTCCGAAGGTTTGGAATTATAGAGTTTCCTTTTTTAAACCTTCTGTTTTATCGAGATCCTCTCTGGAAGTAATAAGTTTTACACAGTGAATTTGTGTTTTCTGAAGTATCTGTAGGTGTATGAGTCCGAGTGTGTACCTCCATTTTGCACTGTAAAAGTAAACACGTAGCTAGAACGACTTCTTCGGAAGCAGTGCGAATTACCTTTAAAACCTGACTCTCGACTCAGACAATCAAATTTTCTGGAATGTAGTAACACAATTGTATAATAAAAGCCATCGTGAAGCAATTCAAACCCCTTTCTCCGTGTTTATTACCAGATATTTGCAGATATTGCTACTAAACCTCTTGGTAACGTACTAAACGAAGACTGAATTCCAATTTTGAAACGAAGAAAGTTGGAAAAAATTCATGGGAATTAATGCTTTACCCTTTCTTATGTAATTTACAGAGAATTATTTTCAAAATCTTTGAATGATTCTACTACAAATGTAAATACGTGGTTTAGCCAACGAATCTCACATTTACTCATAAGATGAGAGAAATTCTGCCTTTAACCAAAAGTTATTTCTCCTCCACCAAGAGCTACAGAATATATGAGTTTTCTCCTCCTAACAGCATTAGAGGAAATGGACCTCAAGTGAAAAAGGGATCGCGTGTAGCAACAGGATTATAAATTGACAATATTTCAGATTTAATGGATTCTGTTTTTTTAAGAAAATAATGCGAACCTTTAAGTGAAAGAAAACACGAAGGAAGGAGAAAGGATTAAATATGTAATGGAATTAATATGAATAAAGGCAAAAAAATAAAATTAGCAAGGTAAGAATTATGGCGAACACAAAAAAATATTAACAGATCTAATGGATACGAAGAATGGAAGTAAAAATGCGAGGGGAATAATTATACTGATAAGGGAAAGGTCATCGATGAAGAAAATGGAATACCATCATCTCTCCTCTTGCTAGTTATGTCAGAATACTAGTTCCCACCCTACAAGACATCATCATCAATAACACATGTGTTACCCATGTATATTGTATATACTATATATGTGTGTGTGTGTGTGTGTGTGTGTGTGTGTGTGTGTGTGTGTGTGTATTAGAGATGTATCGGATGTCTGAAAATGAGTTTTGCGGATGCGGATATAAATTTTTTTACATTTGCGGATATGGATGCGGACACGGATATCAATCTTTTAAATCTGCGGATGTGGATGCAGATGCGGATATTTGATGACCATACCCTCGCGGATGCGGATGCGGATACTTTGTAAATCTTAATAATTTACTTATATTTAATTTTTAAAGACTATTTTCAGGCAAATATTTCAAAATTACGTTACCACATAATATTTGATGTACTAATTGAAAGTAGAAAAATAAGTGGTACTCATGTATGTGTGTATACTTTCATATGAACGTACAAACACGAACGCTTTAGCTGTCTTGGTACAAGGGTATTTCATGCTCATTGCATGATGAGGGTTACAAAACTCAAAGCCATTCTTCACATGAGAGAGAGAGAGAGAGAGAGAGAGAGATGCGCTGGATGTGAGAGAGAGAGAGGAGAGGGAAGCGAGAGAGAGAGAGAGAGAGAGAGAGAGAGAGAGAGACTTTCCTAAAAAATGCAATACCCTGCCTTTATGATTACAACTGCTGTAAATGACATGAAATTACTAAAACAAATATGCTTTAAAACATATATGCTATAACAGAGCTGCTTATAAAGTATATACTGTATGAAATGGGTAATTATGTATCATGTCTTCTGTATAATAAAACGATAAAGCAAAATTTAGTCAAAAAAGAAAATATATTTTTAGCTACAATGTATAAAAATGAACGACTGAACACTGAGCAGGGGGTGATCTCCTCATATCTGCATTCTCACACTGTGGATGCGGATGTTGCTCACAATGCTAATGTGGATGTGAATGTGGATGCTGATGTTGAGAATTGCAGTTGCAGATTTATAAAAAATGAGGATAATCCACGGATGCAGATATCTAGTACATCTCTCATGCATATATTATATACATATACTAGCTGACCAACCCGGCACTGCCCTATAAAACTAAATGACAACTGATAAATTCTCTGTCTCCTCCTCCCAACCCCCTCTACTCTCTCTCTCACTTCCTCTCCCTCTTTCTCTCTCTCTCTCTTTCTCTCACTCTCTCCCTATCCTGTTAAGATTGTTGCTTTAGTTACATTCCCCAGCATTTTGAACATTTTATATTTCACCACTTCTCAGCCATTCCTATAGGGGCTGAACTTGGACTTGAACGGCACTGGGAGAGTCTCTGTTCATCTCAAAAACTATGGATTAGACACTAATATACATAATATTTGATATTTTATTTTTACCCTTTCTCACCCCCCCCCCCACCCTTTCTATAAGGGGTGAACTTGGACCTCAATGGCATCAGGAGTGTCACTATTCATCTCAGCAACCTCAAAAGCTGTAGATTAGACACTAATATCTGTCATTTTCTGTTATTTTTGTATGTCACCCATTTCTCACCCCCATTTCTATCGGGGCTACACATGGACTTAAAGGGCATCAGAATTGTCAATCTTCATCTCAGCGACCTCAAAAACTATGGAATAGACACTAATATCTGTCATTTTTGGCTTTTTTACATGTTAACTCCTTCACGCCCGTTCTCACAACCACCCCTCCCTTTCCTATCGGGGTTGGACAAGTAATTAAATGGCATCTGAAGCATCACTATTCATCTCAGCGGCCTCTAATCCTATAGATTAGACACTAATATCTGTTGATTTAGGTTATTTTTACATGTCACCCCATTCCTAACCCTTTCCACCCCCTTCCCTATCGGAGCTGAATTTGGACTTGAAGGGCTACGGGAGTATCACAATTTATCTCACCAACCTTGAAAACTATGGATCAGACACTAAAATCTGTCATTTTCGGTTATTTTTACACATCACCCCCTTCCTTCCCCTTTTCACTCCCTTCCCTATGGGGCCTTAACTTGGTCTTCAGGGGCATCAGGAATGTCACTATTCATCTCAGCAACCTAGAAAACTATGGGTTTGAAACGAATATCTATCGTTTTTGGTTATTTTTACATCACACCCCCCTCCCTATTGATGCTGAACTTGGACTTATAGGGTATCGGGAGTGTCATTATTAATCTCAGTGACCTCAAAAACTATGAATTAGACACTAATATCTGTCGTTTTGAGCTGTTTTTATTTTCAGCCCTTTCCAACCCCCTTCCCCACAAACCTCCCCTTTGGTGCCAGTGATGTTTTACCCCTCACAGTATTATTTCCCTGATGCTAAGTTATATGTATACTAAGTTTGGTTGAAATTGCTCAGTGCATGTAAAAGTGTATGTGGCACAAACATAAACACATATCCATTTGTAAATATATAATCATATAAAAGTGTATATGACGTATATATATATATATATATATAATATATATATATATATATAGTATATATATATATATATATATATATATATAAAACAGCAATTGTTTAGAGTTCAAAGCCCTCCCCATTCCCTTCCACACACCCACACACATGCTCATATACGAGTATATGTATGTATGCATGTTTGTATGTAACCTGATGTTATGACTTAACCCACTGAAGAAAAAACTGGACCTATTCTGATTTATTTCTTCCTGTGTTATATTCAGCTGCTAACTTGGAAGCAGGAAGTTGCAGACACTCATCAACTGTTGTCGTTAACAAAAATAAACTTACTGGACAGTTAATGATGAAATCTAAAACAAAATCACAATACGACGGCAACGGGAGCAATCGCTTTTCATGCAGTCACTCTAGTATTTATACAGAATCCGGTAGCGACATCCACTCATTCTAACACAACAACTTCAACAAAGTTGACTTATATTTTAAAGATCGAAGACATTCTTCAAATCAGTAAGATTACATAATAATATAAATTACATTAAAAAAATAAAATGTTGGTCAAAGAGAATAAAACGAAAATAAACACAGCTAGAGACCTTTCATCCACTCGAACAGAAAGGAATATAAACATATTCGTAAACTGCCTTTCAAGGTTTATTGACTTATGTAAATAGCTTTATAGGCTACACTTTAGTTTACTCTTGAAGAGCGAGCTGACCATATGCTAGTACCACTTCAACTTCTATTTTTCCGAAATCTATTGCACACTTTCGAACGAAGCTTTAAAGGTGCGCTGTGAAGTGCTCCACAGAAAACGAACATCACAGAAAACGGGGTGTGGCTAGTTCTTGTAATTTTCGATATTTAGGTAAGCGTGAATAATTAGTTCAATCATTACATTAAAGTTGTTAAAGAAAAAAGCCACTGTGGAAAACCAGATTTATGTTTATAAAAATAGAAACGTTCGGAAAAATGAATATACCGAAGGAAGTATCCTAAACTGACAGTTTTCATTTTAATTGCTCTTTTACTTTTTTGTTGTCGTTATATTCTTATTTCTTTGTAAATTCTTTGTAACTATTGGTTATTACAGCTGACGTGGGCCTTAGTGAAGGTCGGAAGCAACTATTTTTGTATTTATACGCGTTAACCTAGTTTTCTAATTGCTTTTTTCTTAATCTTTCGAGACAAGTACTACATTATACATCCAAGTTATTTATCCTACATTATATGGACCATCTTCACTTCGTCAGTTATCCAATTTTACATCACTGAAAGAAATATTGGTCCCCAACGAAGTCACATGGTGGAAATGAGGGCTTCTTAATAATATGAGATCATCCAAAAACTATTCTTTCAATTGAGCGTAGGAAAGAGGGAAATTATAATGGCACTTGAAAGCGGTAATGTTTTTTAAAGTCAATAAACAACATAAAATTTGTTCACAATTAGGTAGGTCTTTGTACTTATAGATTGTTTAGTTATTATTTTGGTAACTTCAAGAGAGTCAAGATTAACGGGATAAATAACTAATTAGCGGACAAAAAATCATTTTCACGTTTAATAATATAATAATAATAATAATAATAATAATAATAATAATAATAATAAATAATAATAATAATAATAATATTTACTTTATTAAAGTAATGGCCTACTTCAGCAGCGTTACACTTGTAGAGATTCTTCTCTATTTTGCGAATAGCGGCTTTTTCAGTGCTACTTAAACAGGCTAGTAGAGCGCCTATAGAGGTCATGGTAAAATACAGGGTCAAAATAGGTGTATATACACCTATTTTGACCCTGTATTTTACCATGACCTCTATAGGCGCTCTACTAGCCTGTTTAAGTAGCACTGAAAAAGCCGCTATTCGCAAAATAGAGAAGAATCTCTACAAGTGTAACGCTGCTGAAGTAGCCATTACTTTTAATAAAGTATGCTTGAGAGAGGGTCTGCTTCCTAAGTACAATAATAATAATAATAATAATCGGTTTTTTAATGTCTCGACGTACGAGAGTTTCAGAAATTGCAATGCATTATTTTAATCATTAATATATTTATCGAAAATATTTTATTATATTGACAATATTTCAACATTTTAACTTTATAAGTATTTTGGAAACTTGAACATTTCCATTCAAACAACATACGAAAAACAATTAATCCTTCTCTTCACACAACACCTGTCCCTGTTTTCTTGAATTCTTGGGAGATTTTAACACATTTACATGTAAAAGTTCCTCTCGAATCCTTAAAACCCAATACCAGACCCGACGCTGTAGTATGTCCCCTCACACGCAATACCTTTAAACATGCTCTCGGTTGAACTGGTCGTGGTATAGTTTTCCGATTTAATTGGCATTTGTTTTCCTGCATCCTTTAAGTCTTGGCCTAAATATTCTCGCTTGGGGAATTTCCTTTGTCTCCTTAGCTTGCTTATAGTCTTCCACATGCTAATACATACGCAGGACATTTACAGTCAGTTTTCAATAGGTAGGCACGGCCAGCATTGCCCAGTTTTTAGTTTTATGTAAAAGAAAACTAATGAGCAGGCTTTGTCTTTCCGTCCGCCCTGAGATCTTCAAAACTACTGAGGCTAGAGGGCTGCAAATTGGTATGCTGACCATCTAGCTTCAAATCAACATACCAATTTCCAGATCTCTAGCCTCAGTAGTTTTTATTTCATTTACGGTTAGAATTGGTCATGATCGTACGTCTGGCACCGCTATAGGTGCCAGCCGTCGACGAACCTTCACTTGACCGGATATGGGGAGCAACTGACGGCTGCTCGGTCGTGGTTGAGTTTCATACCGCAGCACATCGAGAGTTTCATACAGCATTATACGCTGCACAGAAAACTCGATTGCACCGGAGAAACATCGTCGCATTTATGAATGTTTTTATTTTTTTTCTAACAATTACTGTATCTTCGTATTTCTCATGTTGTTTCTATGTAAAAACATAGAATTTCTCTCGATGCTTTATATCCCGACGAAAGAAATGAGGGACTTGGTACCTATTTTTTCACGCTGTGTACTGAAACTAAGTATGTCCGAATTGAATTTTTGGCTAATAAACAAATTCATTTTAACCTAATAAAAGCCTGGTTCGTACTTCCATGACAGCCAGCATCATGAAACAAATGTTTCTGTCACAGTTGATGCCAAAGCCTATGAGTTCTAGTAGAAACTGACACAGAAAAAAATTGCGTAGTATTTATTACCTTTCAGATTCCAACCACACACAGCATCAGCTGTAAAAGGTTAACTCGCTAAGAGATGTACCCGTAGGGGGTTAGTGTTGTCAGTGGACCTTATGCGGTGCACTGTAGTCATTACTTAATGTTCTTTGGAGCGTGTCTTCGGCCCCTAGCTGCAACCACTTTCGTTCCTTTTACTGTACCTCCTTTCATATCATCTTTCTTCATCTTACTTTCCACCCTCTCCTAACACTTGATTCATAGTGCAACTGTGAGGTTTTCCTCCTGTTACACCTTTCAAACCTTTTACTGTCAATTCCTCATAGGTCCCAGTGCTTGGCCTTTGGCCTAAATTCTATTTCTACTATATGCAGAGCCAAAAAAGCAAAAAAGTAACATAGTCAGTCTATGTCTGTTGTTGCAAGTTCTGCTACTTTTGAGTTACTTTCACTCCAGGAATTAGATATTGCTCCTTTTGAACAAAAGAACTGCGGTGTTTATTTCTTATTGAGTAATAATTCCTGGAACATGATAAGTTGTTGGATAAGTGAAGTATATTCTTCATCTCCCATTTACAGAATCACGGGACCTTTTTTTTTGCTTACTCGGTGAGTAAGCCTACATCTACTTTGTTCTTGTTGTTGTTCTTGTTATTGTTCTTGCTGTTGTTATTCTTGCTGGGGGTAGGAGACCCCCATGGAAAAGCCTAAAAAAAGGTCTGAAAAAGGTGTTTTGCGTTGAGTTAAAGATACAGGAATTTTAGGATAGGATATTTAGGATTTATTTATTATTTATTAGAATGATAAAGTAAAAAATATATATAATGTGCATGTTAAACAGTACAGAACAATTACTGCTAAAAAATATAGCGTATTCATTTTAATTTTCATTGGTGAAACAACGCGCTCTTTGACCATAGATTTTAGCATGTGCCTCGAGTAAGCTGGAGGTCGAATCACGCCTTGTTTTTGTGAGCTTCGCTGAAATCTCTCTCAAACATGAATTCTCGTATTCGTATTTCCTCTTCACCAAAATGCTAATTATTTTTCTTTCACATCAAATTACACGCGGTCTTGGGGCAAGTGACTAAGTCATCTACCAGGAAAAGGTCCTGCATATTTGATATGCATAATGTGATACTTAATACTTGATATTCCGAATCTAATATTCACATCTAATATTCATTTCATCGGAAAACCCCCTTGCTTTGATACTGGACTTTCATGGAAAAAATTCTTAGGAGTGTTTTTGCATCTCCATTAATGATCTCTGGAAGTGCTTTCACTGGAAATGACTGGAAGAAATTTGACCATTTAATGGGATATTTTGAATGCCACGCGATTTAACCTTCACAGAAAATAATGAACGTTGGTTCCAAAATAGCGGACTAAAATGAAGAGAGCTGGAAACAATAGCGATAAGAATAGACAATTAAGGGAACCGAGTTTTCAAGTAAATGAATGTTTACACAAATGTTGGACGTAACCGAGATAAGGATGCTTAGATGGATGAGTGGAGTAACCAAAAAGGACAGGGTTAGAAATGATCATATTAGCGGTACAGTAAAGGTCACTGAAGCATCAAAGAAAGTGCAAGAGGCAAGGTTAAGATGGTATGGCCACCTGATGAGAAGAGAAGAGCAACACATGGCAAGAGAAGTGATGGACGTGGAGGTGGGAGGAACACGAAGGAGAGGAAGACCTAAGACCAGGTGGAGAAATTGCATTAGAGATGATATGAGGGAGAAGGGAGTACGGGAGGAAATGACATAAGACAGAGGTGGAAGAGACTCATTAAAGACAGCGACCCCGAGTAGGGATAAAGCTGAGAAGAAGAAGAAGAAGAAGAAGAATGTTTACACAAATAAATGGCAGAGAAACTGAAACAATTACGCAATACGCTTACGAGAATATCATATCCCTTCTTAAAATCAGCATACACAACTCGCCCAGGTTTACTGTCCCATAATTCAAACGAAGAATGTGAAAGAAATGTAGTAGTAGACGAATGTGGCATTCCGTCACCCCAATGCAGAATGAATGCTGGTACACTGTGAGACAATTTCCATTTATTTATTAATTTGTTTATTTATATATACTTATTGATTTGCAGCTGCCGGTGAATATCTGAGGCCGATATCACTGAAGATAAATCTGATTGGTCGAGGCTATTGGTCAGTGCCCACCATTGGTTACAATGATATCAGCTTGTGATATTTACACTAATAAAGAAAATAAATAAGAGTAAATTCAAGATGATGAAATCTTCAGTTTCTTCTATTTAATTAGTTATGAAGTATAACATCCCATTCCTCAATAATAATAATAATAATAATAATAATAATAATAATAATAATAATAATAATAATAATAATAATAATAATAACAAGAGGAAAGTATCACTCATTGATGTCGCAAAACCATGGGACACCAAAGTTGAAGAGAAAGAAAGGGAAAAAATGGATAAGTATCAAGACCTGAAAATAGAAATAAGAAGGATATGGGATATGCCAGTAGAAATTGTACCCATAATCATAGGAACACTAGGCACGATCCCAAAATCCCTGTAAAAGAATCTGGAAAAACTAGAGGCTGAGGTAGCTCCAGGACTCATGCAAAAGAGTGTGATCCTAGAAACGACGCACATAGTAAGAAAAGTGATGGACTCCTAAGGAGGCAGGATGCAACCCTGAACCTCACACTCTAAATGCCACCCAGTTGAATTGGAAGACTGTGATAAAGCAAAAAAAAAAATAATAATAATAACAATGCTTACTAATGCGAATAGAAATGTTATACACAACAATATTGTGCATTTAGTTTTGTATAAAATTTATACACATACATTGTGCATAAATAATTTCATCTACTGTGCCTTAATGAAACATATAGAACAACTTTTCATAAAGAACCTTTCTCACATTTTTCCATTCTTTTTAAAAACGCTTCAGGGCGAGAAATGATCTCGGATTTTCTCCCTCAAGAACTTCGCCGATAATGAAAGTCTTAAAAATGAATGGAAGTCGCATCTGAGAATCGCATGAATTTTGCAGAGACTCCGTCGTGGCCTCTGCTGAATATTCTCTTTCCTGAAATAAGATTCGCTTTTTTATTCATAAGGATGAAAACGTTAAAAGGCCTACTTCCGCCAGGCCTAATGGCTACCCCCGTGATAAGACACAGTTTAGGCGAAAGCTCAGGAAAGCGTCCACGGCCTTTTCCAGAAAAGAAAAAAAAACATAAAAAAACAAATACAAAAAATAAAATAAGGTAGAAAAGTTGCAACCTTTTTGGAGGAGCTTTAAGAGGCCATGCAACATCCGAAGTGTTATCAGTTTTAGCAACATTTACTTTGAACGTTACAACAAGGATAAAAAATATTGAATATAGATGTGATACCAATACCAAGGTTATAACATACGGTTTACGAACTATTGCCCTTTGAACTGATGGCTGTGTCAGTATGCAATGCTTCAATTGATTTCATGAAAGCAAAAAATATATAATCCTAGAAACGATATAACAATATTACTTTGAAGTGAAATAGCACGGTGCATTTATTTATGTTCCCGAGGTACTGTATCATCCAGTTGTGTTTTTACAAGCAGCAAATCCCCGACTTTCTTTTTTTTTTTTGCTGAAAAATACAGAGGTGATTCAGTAATTCTCCATTTTTCTGCCCCATCCTTTTCCTTTCCCTCGCTCCTCCGGGTCTATCATCCTTCAACTCTTTCAAGCAATTGCTTTTAGATACTACGATTATACGACCGTTATGCAAGGTTGTGTTTCACGAGACAAAACTGAAACAAAAAAAAAAAAAACTTGAGTTTCGATATATATATATATATATATATATATATATATATATATATATATATGTATATATATGTGTGTGTGTGTGTGTGTGTGTATATATATATATATATATATATATATATATATATATATATGTATATATATATAATATATATATATATATATGATATATATATATACTATATATATATCTATATATATCCTATCCCCCTATATGAGTAGCAAGCCTCCCCCAATTGTGTAAATATATATATAATACATGCATATACGTCTATATTAATATATATAATATATATATTCACAAACGAATACCACAGGAAAGTGGCAGGCTGAAGCCCTTGGCACTGACCTTCTCCCTGTCCTTTTCCTGGTGGTATTCGTTTATATACTGAGCTCAAGTCACGTGCATCTACTGTAATTTTTTAAGCATATATATATATTATATATATATATATATATATATATATATGTATATAGTATATATATATGTGTGTGTGTGTGTGTGTGTGTGTGCGTGTGTGTGTGGCGTGTGTGTGTGTGTGCGTGTGTATGTGTATGTGTGTGTGTGTGTGTTTGCGTACGCTTGCGTATTAATGAATGAAGGAAAAGTGACATTCCTGGCATAAAAATGGGCTAAAAACAAAGGTTTGCCTCGTCCTTACGGCCGGTTAGTACCCTTACGGATGGCTCATTAGGAGAATTCACAGAAAGAGAAGTAAATGATGTAGGCACCAGATTATGAGAGAATAAAATGGGTCGTGAATGGACCGTGGAATGGATGATGTTTGCAGATGACACGCTGGTGATTAGGGATAACAGAGAGAAACAGCAGAGATCAGTAATAAAAAAAAAATCTGAAATTAAAGAAGAGAGAACCAAGAGTAAATGTGAACGAGAGTAAAGCTATGAGTGTGAAAAGTAAGCATACCTTAGTATTATATTAAAGTAACTTCATTATAATTTGTTAATTATGATTTGTTAATAGTTGTGTCCAACCTTTTGATCTTGTTTTAGTTTAAGTTAATTAATAAGCTACTATGAGATTCAGGGCCTCTGTAACACGGTTTTTTCGCAATAACTTTTTATCTATGCATTTCATAAATATAACGCTTATTCAGAATACACATTATATCTAAACATAATTTTTACGTATTCGTATTAGTAGGTTGAATAAATTTGGTACTTGTAATGTAAAAGTGACTTTTTTTGAAGACGGGCCAACTTACTCAGAAAAAAGGTTTCGAACGCACTCGTTACGTAACTTATGACATCATTTCTTCCCTGTTTCTCGATGGATGATTGGCTATACGTAACGAAGGCTAGACCTCTGGCAACAATGACATAAAAATTTAAATACAAGCAAAGCAGTACACCTTTATAAACTCTGAAACCTCTCCACTGATAATTGTCATAATGAACAAACCAACAAAATATGTTAAATACAAAAACACTTCGATTATTAGTCTAACTCCAAAAATAAGTGTCCTAAGAAATTGCAGTCTACTTTATAGGTCACAATCAGATTAACAAGATGTAGGGAATAGTTGGTAATTTTAAAAAACATAGTAGACAAGCTTGATTTGATAACTGCTATATCCAATGTCAAGCAATTTTTATTTATTGGCTATCTACCTATTTACTTAAAAAAAATACCCGGTACAGTATTTTGGCTTTAAACCTTCACCAATAATTATCGTCAGAATGATGACTTCATGAGGCTCCACCCACTTTGGCCTCGTTATAATTCAGGATAACACTGAAGGCTATCATGGGCATTGTTGGATTAGAAAATTTAACTTCTGGTTATAAAAAATCATTTCTCGAGTAGTTTTAAGAAGTGCTAAATGATCCTCAAGGATCCCAGCAGTTTGCCTAAACGTTTAATTCATGTATATATTACTGCTATTACTACTGTTGCGGCACTACTGCTACAGTAGTATTACTATGCTAGCACAGATACCCCACCCACGTCTGTGTATCGTTCCGCCATTCATAAAGTCTTTATATCCAACACGGTTCGTACGGCATAAAGAAGAAGAAAAAAAATTTTATCGGATGATCCATTGGTCTGCTGGAGAATTTTGCACATATAAGCTTGTATTTACTTTAGATAAAAATCTTATTTTAACAAAAATAGTTATATAAAGACTGTTTACATACATTCCCTCTCTCTTGGTGGCACAGTGAATAGTTAAAAGGAAATGTTCAAAATCCTGAATGACATTACAAGTATTATAATCACGTTAGGCTAAATACAAATCAGACCATAAACATTGGATTTAAACTAGAAACTGAATAATTACCTATTCAGGCTATAGTAAGTATCGCCAAGGGCTTTCTCTTGACTGTATAAAGTTGCAAGTCGTAAGACAAATGCAGTTTTGCAACCACGGGGACAATTCCAAATCCTGTTAGCCATTCTTGACTGCTATGGGTTTCAGAGCCAATCGAACAAGGTGAATGAGTTTCCGTCTGGTTGATGGGCGGGGCAATATTTCGTAAAACAGTGTTTAACTTGCTTACGTAATGAATGTTTTCGACTCTTGGCTCGTTATCATTGGCCATGGCGTCGGCTAGATAATTCTTACTCTATAAAAATCAAAACTATCGGGTTTGGGTTATTGATAATGCTGACAAAATTGTTGTGGTTGTAAAATATACATATGTCAACTTTCAGCTACACCCGATGCTTTGATAAGGAGCAAAGTCCAAAAAACCGTGTTACCGTGTTTAAGCTCTTTCTTAGTTTGATGAACTCTGTAAGGGAGTCATATGACTTCACAGTTTTGCTTTGTTTTTTCTTAGGCGTTTTGTTTACCACCTTCTCCCCCGGTATTAGTGAACTACTGAAGTGCCTTATTAACGATCGTTGTTTTTCTCTCCTATGAGCTATGCTGACGCGAGTGGAAGGCTTGATCGTAAGGGTGGTGATACATGAGAGTTAGTTCGAGTTCCTCCTCACAGCATGACGCTATACCCCTGAATTTTAGGTCACTTCTGCAGTTTTTGTAAGGAGATTTGGATCACGGCTTCTTTTATCCTTCGCTGCCCTGTGTGTGGTCGCTGGTGTTTGTCACCTGCGGCATTCGTCAGCTACGCCCCTTCCCTCGTTCGTCGGAAGGATTCCGAACGAGTTGGCCCGTACTTACATAGAACGGTGCAGTTTGTGGCGTGAGAGATCCGTAGGCGTCCCGGATTCTCGGACGCTACCACCATCGGAGTTCCTGTGGATTGAGTTGCCTACAAGCGTTGCAGCTTGTGCAGATTGACCCTTTTCATCAGCGTCAGTGAGTTCTAGGGCGGCTTTTTACAGGTATGAGATGTTTTTATAGCTATTTAAGACGATCGTGGATCGCTGGGTACCAGTAGATTTGCACGCCCCTGTTTGCAGCACGGTCTTCTGGACCTTGTATGGCCTGATGAGATGATCCACTAAGCCTCTCGTGGTTATTCCTTATTTTCAATTTGTAAGGTTATTATCAACTGAATATTTTCAACATTATTATAATTATTCTCAACATATATTCTGGTTACTAAATTAAATTTTGAAGGGCAATTTAGTTTGTATGTGTTAGGTAGGCGTATTATTAAGTTTCCCCTCTTATTTTCTCTTGCTTCCTTCTGCCTAACTTAGATTCTTAGGCTAGCATTATCTGGCTAGTAATTTTGAAGGTACCTGCCTGAAGTGTTATAATATTTAAGATTTCTTATTTCTTGGCTTAGGGTTTAATTTAGCTGTAGGTGATCTTTTAAAGATCTTAAGGTTGGTTTCTTTTCCCTTGGTATATATATTCATTATCATTATTAACTTTACCAACCATTACATTTTCTTTTGTATAAATAAATATTGTAACTTTTGTTGAGGCGTTTGTTCTTTTGTTCCTGATTGCTGTGTTACATTATTACTGACTACAAATTCTGAGTAGAGACAAGAACCCTTGAAATTACGGCCGTAAATAAGGTCGTAACACTTAGTTTAACTAGACCACTGAGCTGATTAACAGCTCACCTAGAAGGCTGGTCCGAAGGATTGGATATTTTTACATGGCTAGGAACCAATTGCTTACCTAGCAACGGGACCTACAGCTTATTTTGTGGGATCCGAACCACATTATATCGAGAAATTAATTTCTCATCACCAGAAACAGATGGAACTCTGGACTACAGAATCGGTAAGCAAACACGTAAACCAATCGTCCAACGAGGAACTGCTATGATTGTTTGTATGGTGTTTTGACGTTGCATGGAACCGGTGGTTATTCAGCAACGGGACCAACGGCTTTACGTGCCTTGCGAACCACGTCTATAGTGAACTTCTATCACCAGAAATACATATCTCTCATTCCTCAATGGAATGCCCGAGAATCGAACTCGCGGCCACCGAGGTGGCACGCCAACACCATTCCGACCACGTCACTGAGGCGCTGAAACTGCCATGAGTGTAAATGGAAAACGGGAAAATAGAGCAATCAATTTTAGAATTGACAGTGAGAGGATAGAAGTATACAAGAAATAGATTCGTATAGATATTTGCGAATGAATATATCGAATAATGATATGGTGCGACAAAGGTTAATTCACAAAAGATTTAAGGGAGTCTAGAGTCCTTGAAGATGGGGTTGCTGAGCCAACATCTCCTTTATAGTAGTAAAGTGTTAAAGCTGTGAGCGAATGAAAACTGAAAGGTAGAGGATTAAATATTTGCACAGTATAAAGCAGGCGTAACATAAGAACTAGGTTGGGAAATGTAAGTATATAAAGAATTATCCATAAAAATTTAAGATTCTCTTAGATGATAGGCCAGAATGCTTTGGTTGTGCAGTAATAAAACGAGGGAGACAGATTTCTTGGCATATGAAGCGGCTAATTTTATGGAAGTTTTTGCACAGAGGCCTTATCCGTAATTCCGCAGAAGTGCGTACGTGGTCTCGATGGTTGTATGTACTGTTTCTTCGGGGGGAGAGAGAGAGAGAGAGAGAGAGAGAGAGAGATAAAAGCAGAGAGGAAAAGAGAGAGTGCTTCACTCCAAAGGAAATAGCGACAGACGTGACTCGCCTCGTAAAAGGACGAGATTTGAGGAATCAAGGAAATCAGGAGACGTCACAGAGCAAGAAACTTGGAAAAGAAACACTCACCGAACAGAGAGATAAAGGTGGACCATGGCAGCCTAAAATGAGGAAGGGTGACTCTCGGCCTCCATTCAACAAAGCTCGAGTATCTGTTTCTTCCATTCAAAAGAAAATTATCAAGAACTGTAGCTCGAGTATCGTCTAGAAACTGTTTTGGAGACACTGAGCTTCAATAGAGTGATGCATTACCTTTCAGATTCTGCTCTCAAGATCCAGTTGGCAGATGATGAAAGGAAGGGTTGCTCAAGAGGAGCTGGAAAAACGAAGTAAAAGGAGAAAAGGCGTTGCTTAGTGGAATCAATTGCTGAAGAAGATAGGGAAGAGGTAGACTGCAGGGGGTCCTTACTCAATTTACCATTATTACGAAACTAACAATTTTGAAAAAGAGAATAACTGTAGATGTTTGCTTATGCCCTCGATGCGAGAGATCATCAGATTTTGGGGCCAACTATCCGTTTTTATACGTAAAAACATATATGTTACCAAAGGAGGGATTTGGCTTAATTTCAGTCGTAAAGCCGTATTTTGTTGTAGGAAGGACATACTGATTTCCAGACTAAAAAAACACATTTCAAGTTATAAAATGTACATAAGCTACAGCTATCCTATTACTTCGGTGATATAGGATTTATTCTAAAGAAATTCAATTTATTTTTTTATCTCCTGATTTATCATACATGGGTTTGCGTGATGTATCTTGCGTGTTGTACAGAATCGAAAATTGTTATATCAATGATCAATTTTAAAATCTCAACCAGAGAGATTTTGGCATTATGAATAACCTTTCTATGATCACTATGGGACCTGTAAAACAATGTGTATTCTACACACTATAACTTTCGAAGAGTAATTTAATATCAATCTTTCAAAAGGAAAAATATAAAATGTTACGTCAGATTAATCCTTAGCTTGATTGGGTTTTTAATCGTGGTGCATATGTTTACTATTCCGTGCATATCGTCATCAGAACCCTTGAAGGAATGAAGCTTAAGAACTGCAACACTAAGCTGAACAACTACAATATTCAAGGATCAGATTATATTCGAAGTGGGAAACGAATTCTGGAAAGTGTAATGCGTAACTGTTGCAATTTTTCAGTTATTAGCAGGCTGCCATTTCTCTGTGCAAGCATTCATTTGTTTAAAAACTAACGTTCCTTTATTGTGTATTCTGGTTTTCATTCTGCTTTCATCTCTTCCTTTTATTTTACTTTTTAGGAACCAACGTTCATTATTTTCTATGAAGGCTAAATCGCACCGCATTCAGAATATCTTATCAAATCTTCAAAGTTCTTCCAGTCCTTTCCAGTGAAAGCACTTCCAGATATCATTAATGGAGCTGCAAAAATACCCCCAAAGAATTTTTCCATGAAAGTCTAATATCCAAGCATGGGATTTTCCCGATGAAAAGAATATTAGATATGAATATTAGATTTGTAATATTCAAGTATATTTTCCAATACTGTTTCATGAGAGTATGACTTTGTTATTAACTCCTATCTTCGTGAAAGCAAAACGTGGGTGGCAAATAGATTGCTTGTTAAAATAATTGCCGAAGGAGAGTATTCTAAACGGTAGCGGTGTAGAAAAAGTTATCAGATTTTCAATTTGTTATTTAGAGCTGTTACGGCCATTCCTCATTTTATAAAATAATAAATATTTATTCAATAGAGAATCGAAAATGAAAGGCATTTAATTCTCTTTGCATTCACCACAGGGTAATTTTGATTTCATAAATTCTATATTAGAGCCAAGTGTCGTCCTGCCCCCCAAAATAAACATCACCGAAAAAAAAGTCTCAAACGGAATTTCTCTTCGACGCTTTACAGTAATATAACAGTTTATTAATTATACTTAGCTACCGAAAAACTCTTCACTTTTCCTCGGAATGGACCCTGATCTGGCGTTACCTTTTATTCCTAAGCAACAGCGATTTTGGGAGTCTGGAAGCAACGTCATGCAGGATTAATGAGGCAGGGTCCGAACTATATCCACTTTCAAATTAGCCCAATTTGGCTTTCCTCGAACCCAACTGATATTTGACAAAAAATACAAACGATGAAGCTTCGCAAAGTCTGACAATTTCAGCGTTGTAATTCAAGCCCCTTGAGCATGAAAGTACAAGCACAGGGGTTATCTTCTTCGCGTTTTATCTTTTCATTTTTGCTCTTGGAACATGTTTCAAATTATCTCAACTGACACTAGAAGAAATAGGAGAAGATCTGCATTCGTGGTCGTAGGCCTATACGAAATTACACCGACTGTTATCTCCACCAACACAGTTGGCCCATTGAAGGCTTTTAATCATGCCTACGTGTATAAGGCTGTGGTGTGTGTGTGTGTGTGTGTGTGTGTGTGTGTGTGTGTGTATTAGAAAATCCTAACTTCAATCCTTTGTAGTTACTTTACGAAAAAGGGTTCACAGAATACCTACTAATAACAAAAAATATAATAATAATAATAATAATAATAATAATAATAATAATAATAATAATAATAATAATAATAATAATAATAATAATAATAATAATAATAATAATATAAAATAAAGCACAACGCAACGATAGGATTAATTTACATAGCACCAAGGCAAGCTATCAGCACTGTCTGAAACTGCTATTCGAAACGGGAAACAATTCGTCTTCGCGTTAAGAAAGTCGAGTTTGATATTGTTACCGGGGAGCCACAGATCATTTTCATTCCACGGAAGTGTAAAATCTCCTCGGGGAGTTGCGATGCGATGGCTAGTTT
Organism: Macrobrachium nipponense; assembly: GCF_015104395.2. Lineage (NCBI taxonomy): Eukaryota > Metazoa > Arthropoda > Malacostraca > Decapoda > Palaemonidae > Macrobrachium > Macrobrachium nipponense. The sequence goes on along the minus strand of NC_061093.1, from coordinate 28,664,861 downwards.
CGATGCAATAGCCCATTCAGCGGCGACCAGCTACCGATTTCGTAACATTTTGGGAAGGAAACGGTCTTGGAAATGCCCCACCGTCATGGCAAGACCAACGTCAAACTTGGGATGCCTCATCATTCGAGAAAGTCAAATTGAGCTAATTAGAAAGTGGATGATACTGCTTCTAGACTCTTCAATAGCTGTTGCTTAGGTAACAGCTGATCAGGGCCCAATCTGAGGAAAACCTAAGGTGGGCAGCATAAAAGAGTTTGTTTGGTCAGCTAACTACGAACTTTTATAAGAGCTGTAAAGCGCCAAAAATAGATTCGGATGAAAAAAAATTTTTTTTAGTAATGTATTTTTTAGGCAGGACGATTACAAAATTAAATCTAAGGAGGATCCCAATACAGGAATTGGTCACTGATATCACAAGATTCCTCAGAAATGTCTCGAAACCAGTCGTTCTCAAAGTGGGGCGTGCGGGGATAATTTGATTTTTAAGAAGGCCATTCGAGAATGAGTTATTTACAGTGAATTTTTTCTAGCAAGTCTGTGTGAGTTAATGCATACGGTGTATACACAGTATGGATGCTTTGTGCGTATTTACACGTTCTTTAACAGCTTGTTTAAACCAAGTTAATAGCCTTTTAGGCTTCCTTCACGTGAATAGGAGTGCACTTTTTTAATAGTACGAATTACATATCACCATAGGGAGCATCAGGATTTGATTTGGCATGGCCAAATAAACGCTGATAACCACTGCTTTAATTAAAAGAAAGACCAACTGGGGGAAAGAAGTCTACGGAAAACTCACACATATTTAATTACCTCGAGGAAACCCCCTACGGAAGAGGAATGACTGTTTACCTCAAAGTGCAAACGCAGAAGCATCGCCAACCCTCAAGCGCTACTCATTCAGGATATTCACCCAGTGAACTGCAAAGGCGCTCGTAATATTCGCGCTAAAACCGCCCCACTATTTCCTCCAATAAAAACAAATATCGAACACGGTCATCAAATCAGTGGGCATGAACGATACACACTATAACACCGTGACCCCAACGAGACAGCGACACTTTCCAGACCATCGTTGTAAAGTCACTCGCAGTATCGAGGTAAGGACCTTCCCAAGGCGACCTACCTGACGCAGACAAATCGACCAGATTCGTCCTCAGTACGAAACTGCAGAGGCACCGGAAGTACTAAGACAAAGGACTGAAGAACAGCATGCAGAAACGTTCTCCTCGTTTACCAAATGATGGAGAACATGAACCATTTGAATTGCAGAGATCTGAAAGAATTCGCGACGGAAATATCTTTTTATGACACGTCCAACGGAGGAGGTTGTATGGTAAAATGCGACTATGGTAGATTCACATCAGCCATGCCTTTGATGTCTAGGTCCGTCCCTTACGACGCTCCTGATTGGCTTTTGATAAGCCAGTCGCAGGGCTGGAAACTCTCAGTCTCTCTCGAGAGTTCACATAGGCAGGATGTTTGTTCCACCTCTCCTGAGGGATAATTTTGACAGATGTATCCCTCAGGAGAGGTGGAACATACATCCTGTGTATGTGAACTCTCTCGAGAGAGACAGAGAGTTTCCAGCCCTGCGACTGGCCTATCAACAGCCAATCAGGAACGTTGTAAGGGACGGGCCTAGACATCAAATGCAAGGTTGATGTGAATCTACTATAGCATAATTCGCTACCACGTGATACTACTCCGAGAGTTGTATAATCTGATGCAACATGAATTGGGTACTTTATCTAGTTGCGTTAGTTACGTGATGCTATAACAAAGGAACATACGAAACACTGGGTGTACAGAGTTTGATCAAATATGGCAGACATAAATAATTGAAGGGAACCCTTTCTAGATGATTAACTCTAGGGAAAAATTAAAAGGGATAAATTAAATCAAAAAAAACGATTTGTTACCATGGAAACCATCCAACTTTTGTGGTGATTTTTGGCTTTTAAACAATTTGTTACCAGATACTTAAATCAAGCTTGCGAAATTTGGATATATATATATATATATATATATATATATATATATAATATATATTTATATATATTATTATATATTAAGTGTATATATTTACATATATATATATATATATATATATATATATTATTATATTATCTATATTATCTATATATACACATATATATATATATATATATATATATATATATATATATATATTATATATATATATAATATCATATAAAAATGTTATGGTATATATATAACATATATATGTATATATATTATATATATATTATATAGTATATAATATATATATGTATATATATATATATATATATATATATTATATAGTATATATTAATATAAATATATATATGTATATGTATATATGTGGATAATTGTATTTATATGTATGTATTATATATATATATATATATATATATATAATATATATAACAAACGTTTTCATGCCCACACGAAAAGTCCTTTTTCACTACATTCCTGTCTTACCTGCGTTCATTCTTTGCCCCCTGTACTGATAAATGCTCTCTGATCTAATGAGAGATTGGTTATATATATATATATATATATATTATATTATTATATATTATATATATATATAATTATAGTATATATATAGAATATATATATATATATATTATATATATATATATATATATATATATGTATATATCTATATTATATAATATATATCTTATTAGTCCTAGTAGCAATCTATAACATTAAATAGGGTGGGGTTGATTACCTTAGCTCTTGCCGGTTAGAGACGGATGCAAAACTCCGTTATTCCTCGATAAGATGCTGAGATGAAAAACAACAGGAGGTCAGTGACGCATTCCAAAGATCAACCGAGTTTCATGATTTGTAGCGTGCGTCTGTCTGTGCGTCGATTGGTGAATGTGAGTTCGTTCGCGTGTCACAGAAAATGAACATATAATCTCGGTATGTGAATTGCCAGGGGAATTGGACGGCCAACTGTCAAAGTAGACAACAAGTGTTTCCCAGTGTGTAGGGGTGTTGGAGGTCCCAATCGAACAAGGTAAAGTAAAGTGGAAAAAAAACTTTGGAAAAGTTAACATTTAAGTGACAATTACTTCAGTTCTAGAGAAGGGAAGTGCGATGTGACACTTTCATTGACGAACTTTAAAATGTTTGAAGGTGTGATAATTGTGGTCTCTTTTTTTAATTTCAGATGGATTCGAAGTCACCATAAAGAAAAATGGGTTTTTCTCTAGACGATTTTTTTTTTGACTTTGATAAACTGAATGCTTGGACAGAAAGAGGAAAAGGGGGGTATGCACTTAAACATGATTTTGAGAGGAATATGATAGTTTAACGTTTCTTCTTTGGGTCATTCTTAACTCCTTTTATTCCAGTTCCATATTAGCTATTTTTTGGGAAATAAAAAGAAAAATATTTTTGTAACAGTGAGAGTTTATATAAGCTAGTTTGAAACTTTCAGAGATGACATCAACATGAAAAAGGTAGGCCACGTTACCAATTAGGTGTTTTTTTTTATTTTAAAAAAAACGAGTGTCATTTGACCTCGTTAGATATATATATATATATATATATATCTATATATATATATATCTATCTATATCTATATATATATATATATGTATATATATAATATTATAATACAATATGATATTATATTATACATATATATCTAAAATATATATAATATATATATATTAATATATATATTATATAATATTATATAATAATATATATTATTCACCAACATCCTCTCATTGAAAACAGAGCATTTATCAAAACAGGGGAGAAGAAATCAAATCCATGAAAACCAGATGGTAAACGAAAAGGATTTTCAGTTTTTCCTATGGGTACTGAAAACGTTGCAAAATCCTTAGGAGGCAAATGAAAACGGAATCCAACTTGCAGGATATAAGATTTGTCGCCGATCGGGCACAGAATATATACTTCACAGATGCACCGCATGCAAGAGAAATAGAATGTGACATGAGAATACGCCTGAAGAAAACAAAGGTAATGAAATTGCCGAGGACAGTGTGAGGAGGGATGAATTTTCGTAGAAAAGCAAGAGCAGCGGCAGAAATATATTGTTCGCGTTAATCAATGAGACCTCAGTATGAAATATAGAATATCGGTGATTGGAGCGTTAAATCCACGGAGCAGTCAATCAACAATATTAATCTTGAAGAGAGAATGGCCGTCCAATTTAGATTGAAGTGTTACTCTGTATGTATCTGAAGCCTTGCCATCAAGAAGGAACGAGGCATCATAAACACAATGAAAAGTAAGGCTTAAAAAAAAAAGGACCGTTTTGAATGGATGAGATTTCTAAGTGGACGAAATAGACAGAGAATAAATGTATTAATAAACAAGAACGACAATGTGCGGAATAAAAATAAAAAGAATGTGCAGGTTACGGGGTGGGTGGGAAGAGGAGAAAGAAAGAACAAATAAGGGGTCAAGAGCAAAACGGGAAGGAAGCACATTATGAGTAAAGGAGAGATTAGCGCAGTATTGAGCGTAAAGAAATAAAGGACGCGTTGTATTATTAAAATGTGTCTTTGGTCTTTGGTGTGTGTGTGTGTGTGTGTGTGTGTAAAAGAGAGAGAGAGAGAGAGAGAGAGAGAGAGAGAGAGAGAGAGAGAGGAAATTACGTGTAGAGATAGAAGAAAGCCAGTGGTGAGTAAAGGAGAGAGAGAGAGAGAGAGAGAGAGAAGAGAGAGGGAGGAGAGAGAGAGAGGAGGAGAGATCTGAAATAAAGTGAGGAAGAGGTGATGAAATTGTTTCCTTTAAGACGGGATAAAAGTGCTAGATAATGAGATCGAGTAGGGGACGAGGAGAGAGAGAGAGAGAGAGAGAGAGAGTAGGGGCAAAGTGAGAGAGATGGATTAGCTCCCCTCTGGTTTCCTGATGCCCTCAAGCCGAGACCATGCAGAGAATACAAATGATAATGGCTCGGCTCCCGGTGATGCCTGCGTCACATTAAGCTCTTGGTGCATGTTGGCCGGCCCTCTGGGTGGTCTCGCTTTGGTGCTCTCACTGTTCCCCTAATCGGCCTCGTTACTATTACGTTTGTATGGTCGTGTGTAGTACACACACCTGAACATGTTTTAGATGACTTACTATGCCGATGGTTGTTCGATAAATGAAAGTGGTTTTGGTCAGTCCTTGGGTGGGTGATCTAGAAGAAGCCAGACGCCGTCGGCGCATAACAACTTGGATATTCATCGGGCAGGGAGTGGGGCTGACAGCTGCATCCCGTAAATACATTCTGATACCTTTTTTTTTTTAAGACTTACTTTTCATTATGTTTATGATGCCTTGTCGTTCCTTCTTGATGGCAAGGCTTCAGATACATACAGAGTAACACTTCAGTCTAAATTGGACAGCCATTCTCTCTTCAAGATTGTTATTGTTGATTGACTGCTCCGTGAATTTAACGCTCCAATCACCGATATTCCATATTTCATACTGAGGTCTCATTGATTAACGTGAACGATATATTTCTGCCGCTGCTCTTACTCTTCTACGAAAATTCAACCTTCCTCTCACTGTCCTCGGCAATTTCATTACCTTGTTTTCTTCAGACGTATTCTCATGTCACATTCTATTTCTCTTGCATGCGGTGCATCTGTGAAGTATATATTCTGTGCCCGATCGGCGACAAATCTTCTATCCACCGCTGGTGCTCCTGCAAGTTGGATTCCGTTTTCATTTGCCTCCTAAGGATTTTGTAACGTTTTCAGTACCAACAGAAAACGAAAATCCTTTTTCAGTACATTCCTGGTCTTACCTGGATTTCATTCTTTGCCCCCTGTTCTGATAAATGTTCCCTGATTTAATGAGAGATATTGGTCCCTCACTTTCTTCAGGTTTACTCTCGGCCTTTTCCCTTCCCCTTTTACATTCGTGTTTCTGGCAACACTGGGCTATATTGCCGGATTAGGTTACCCGTCCATTCGGCACGAAAAAGTAGACGTCAGAGTCAAAATAATTTTCTCTTCTCTTCCAGTCTCCAGCCATTTCTTTCCTCCTGATCATTACCAAATCATATTTGTCTTTCATCTCGGAAATTTAGAAAGGAAAGAAAGAACTGTTGCTGTCATATATTAGCTTATTTCACATAATATTAACATCTGTGATAAACCACTATTTCTCTTAAAGCGAAACATTCATATATATACCACGGCTTTCATCTTTAAACTTCTTGCATGAGGGTCTATTTTAATTCCATGCAACACCAAGCTAATTGTTTGTTTGTATGGTGTTTTTACGTTGCATGGAACCAGTGGTTATTCAGCAACGGGACCAACGGCTTTACGTGACTTGTGAACCACGTCGAGAGTGAACTTCTATCACCAGAAATACACATCTCTCGCTCCTCAATGGAATGGCCGAGAATCGAACCAGCGACCACCGAGGTGGGACGCCAACACCATACCAACCACGCCACTGAGGTGCTACCAAGCTAATTGCTCTCTGCTCTTTCCCGTTCATATTACTTGTAATTATCCGCATTGTCATTGCAGCTTCTACAGCAAACTGACCTTCCAATGGTCTTTCCTAAAAGTACCTCCTGTTTTTATGTCTAAATGCCTCAATATCTGAGATGATCTCATCATCCACTGATTCATTTCTCAAGTATTCTCATTCTCATTCTCCTGTCAATAACTGCTGTAAAGGTTACATAAATCGGTCCATTCTACCGCCTCTGTATTCTGCTTCTCCCTGTTTTGCTATCCTGCAACATTTTGATGTTTCATCATATTTTCATCCACTTATCAGAGTCTCAGTATCTCCTTTCCTGTCCAAGACGCCCATTTCGGAATGTCTCTGATCCTTCATAATGACTTTGTTTATACTTCATTCTCATCTGTCCACAGTTTTGTAGGAGTCATTCTTTTTCATCTCATCTTGTTTGATTTTATTTCGGAGAGCCATTCGTACCCAAGGCCTAAGTAGAAAACCTTACGGAAACGACGCCTAGTAAGACGAAAATGCCTTGTGTTTCACAAAGTGATCTGTAAAGGTATGAACGTCATGAGGACATCCTCCCCTATCGTTAACTAGAACATGAAATGGGTTCCATACATTGCATGTGCAATTCGTTCTAAGCCATTCATATATCAGAATAATCATCAGAAAATCATAGCAAAAGAAGCAGAATTTTTGAAGGAATGACAGTACTGCAAATAATCCAAATTCTGAGATAACCTTTTGATAAGAATTGAACCTATCAAATGTTAAGCCGGATACAAATCACTCGCTATTTCATCATTTATGACCACATCAAATTAAACTCTTATAATGCATAATACAGGAAAGACATTCATGATATCCACAGGAAAAAAAATTAGAACAACCAAATTCATTAACTGTTAGAAAGAATACGTCAAGATCTGAAGTGACAGAATCAACGTTTTATGACAAAGTGTGTCCGTCAAACAGAGATATGTCTCTTGCATGTTATAAAACGAATGTCAGTTATGCATTAACAAATGCGTCATCCTAACCATGGCACAGCCAATAAAAAAGCCATGACGTTCTTCATTTACAATTCTTTAATCACAATAACGTGAAGTGGGTAAAAAAAACAATAGAGTTTTCTGTGCATCGTATAATCAAGGCCACTGAAAATAGATCTATTTTTCGGTGGTCTCGGTATAATGTTATATGAGCCCACGGCCCATGAAACTTTCAGTCACGGCCCGGTGATGGCCTGTCCTATAGCGTTCCCAGACGCACGATCATGGCTAACTTTAACCTTAAATAAAGAAAAACTACAGAGGCTAGAGGGCTGCAATCTGGTATGCTTGATGACTGGAGGTGGATGAGCAACGTGGCAATTTGCAGCCCTTTAGCCTCGGTAGTTTTTAAGTTCTGAGGGCGGGCAGAAAATGCGCGGACGGACAGACAAAGCCATCTCAAGAGTTTCCTTTTACAGAAAACTGACAGAAAACCTCCATGAAGGAAGAATTCTGCATCAGAGATCAAAGAAGAGGAATCGACTAAATTCACGCTTCTTCTCTGCTTCTCTAGACAACGCTGATGACAATCGTGACCCTGGTCTCATTGAACACCTAAACCGAGCGATATAAGGAGTCTGAGAAGGGCGTCAATTGGCCCTAGGGATAAGCTGCAGGATATGCCAAGGACCCTTGAAAAAAGGTCGAGATATTCCTCGTGTCACCTCTGAAGGATCATGATAGGATCATTGGATGATGACGAGATGGGATGATCACCTATAGACAATAGGATAATAGGAACTTCAAGAGTGACTCATCGTTTTCACCCTGTGTTAGTCAGCGGACGCACGACCACGGCTCAGCATTATCGTAATAAAAGAATGTCGTGGAAAAAAAAAAATACGGAATATAATTTTAGAAATATTATCTAGCCGTGTAGATGACCTGAAATAAAGTCTACTTAAATCATATATAGATGCCAGTATTCTTTGGCTACCTTCAGATTTTTCACCATTATTCTGCCTAGCGTTAACACCACTGTGCGTAATTACTGATGAGATGGAAAATAATACAAATACTTAATTTGCATTCACATACTCATACACATACGCACGCACACACACACATATATACATATATATATATATATATATATATATATATATATATATATATATATATATATATTATATATATATGTATATATATATATTGTATATATATATAATCAATTTCAACGTAACCTTCCCCCTATCCAAATCAATACAGCATTTCGCAGGCTATCCCTTTCAACTCCAGGTGTTTTTAAACATGTTCAAAGCTCTTAATTGCCATCTCCTCTCGTCAACCGCCACTTCCACAAGCATTCTCAAATCTGAAATAACTCCTTCCATTAACGCATCATTCAGCTCTGCTTCTCTCCTGTCCTCCACATTCGACATCACTTCAAAATGTCACTCCACTGACCCGAAACTGCATTCGCTTCAGACAGTATCTCTCTATTGGCATTTTTTACTCTGCACTCCCTTTCCCTGTAACATACCTTATTCTCCAAAGAGCTGTTGTTCATACTGGAAATTTTATTTTCATTATCCTAATCTCACTTTCTATTCTAACTACCTTATACATCCTCCTGTGTACCCGTAACTTGCCCTCTTGTCTTGAAATTACACTTCAAATAATCAATTTTAGTTTTCTGTAAACGAAAACTACTGAGATGGCTTTGTCTGTCCTTCCGCACTTTTTCTCTCCACCCTCAGATCTTAAAAACTACTGAGACTAAAGGAGTGCAAATTGGTATGGTGATCATCCATCCTCCAATCATCTAAAATTCCGAATTGCAGCCCTCTAGCCTCAGTAGTTTTATTTTATTTTATTTTATTTTAAAGTTAGCCATGATCTTGCGTCTGGCACTACCCTCGGACTCAATGACCCCATGCAGGAATTTTACACACTTCCTATCTCTTCATTCCACTTCCGTTTACTTCAACCTAGGACACTTTTCCTTACTTTTCTCTTCATATTTTCTCACCTGCCCTGAGCCACCCCTCTTCTTGCCATCACATCCATCAATTTGCTCTTCCGCAGACTCTCAACTAAGGCATAATCTAAAAAGTGTCCGGACACTGGACACCTGTGCCAAGGCTGATCAATCCACCAGGCACCAGAGTGGTGTCTTATCTAGATCCGGAATTCTCTCAAAATCTAATCACTTGTTGCCGTTCAAGAGACCCACCTTTGGCAATATTTCCGTTTTAAAAAAATTCTAAGTCTCGCACCTAACAGACAAACAAGCAAACAAACAAAAGACAAACAGACAAAGAATTAAACCAAACTAAAAAATAATAGTAATAATCTTCTGGGCGAAGGTAACAAACCCTTTGGCTTAACTTTGAAATCCTTTATTTCTAAGAGTCAAGGCGTTCCAGGCCCTTTCCAAACGCGCTGTTCCAAAATTTACTCCATTGCCATCTGCTCCAGGAACTCCATACTTGCCAACAACGCCGTCTCTGTCTCTGTCATCCACTGTGGCATTCATATCACGTAGCACAACCGTCCTTTCGCATTCTCCAAAACCGATCAGCCACAGATTCAGACTCCAAAACCAGGCAGTCACAGATTCAGACTCCAAAACCAGGCAGTCACAGATTCAGACTCCAAAACCAGGCAGTCGCAGATTCAGACTCCAAAACCAGGCAGTCACAGAATCAGACTCCAAAATCAGTAGTCACAGATTCATACTCCAAACCCAGCATCACAGATTGACTCCAAATCAGGCAGCCACAGATTCAGACTCCAAAATCAGGCAGCCACAGATTCAGACTCCAAAACCAGGCAGTCACAGATTCAGACTCCAAAACCAGGCAGTCACAGATTCAGACTCCAAAACCAGGCAGTCACAGATTCAGACTCCAAAACCAGGCAGTCACAGATTCAGACTCCAAAACCAGGCAGTCATAGATTCAGACTCCAAAACCGTCAGTCAGATTCAGACTCCAAAACCAAAAGGCTCATAGAATTCGACTCCAAAACCAGGCTGGCACAGATAAAGACTCCAAAACCCAGGCAGCCTCCAAAACCAAAAGGCAGTCACAGATTCAGACTCCAAAACCCAGGGCAGTCACAGATCAAAACCTCTCAATTCATTCAAAATATCTCACGACTTCGTCAAAAATATTCATCACGCTCATTCCTTTACATTCCTAGGCCATGCAAACTATATAATTCATTCTTGCCCAGAGAGTCCCCAAGTTAACTCATTATGAGTGTTTCAACCGTCCCTCTAATACTGAAATACCTGACCTTAAACCCAATCACTCGTCGTCCTTCCCTTTGCACAGCACGTTGTCCTTTCATCTCTGTCTCAATAATTGCCAATCACCCTCTGCTTTTTCAACTGAAATGAATCCTCTTATAATCCATTTCTCTGAGCAGCATATATCCACACACATTTAGAACTCCGAAACTTACACATCCTACTCGTCTTGCTTTCGTAATTCTAATGATATTTTTCACGATAGCTAATTAATTGATCTATTCATTCTCGTTTTTATCAAAACCAACCTTATTTTTTCCTACACGTCCTCTTGATACACACATACACATTAATATATACATACACACACACACACACACACACACACACCCACACACACACACATATATATTAATATAATATATATATATATATATATATATATATATATTATATATTGTATATATATATATACTATTATATATATATATATAAATATATATATTATATATATATATAAATGTGTGTGTGTGTGTGTGTGTTTGTGTGAGTATACACGTGTGTGTACGTATGTCAATATGAATACTGAAGTAGATGCATTAAACCCACAATCGATTGCAAGATCACTTTAACAAAAATGTACCAAAACACACTACTGTTCCCTATGATAATCACAAAATCTCTTTTCATATTTTATTTTTTTCAAAAATTCCCTTTGGGCAACAACAAACACTTTATGTTAAGAGAAGGTGAAAGAGACAAGCAAACAGAAAGGCTAACAGAGAGAGAGAGAGAGAGAGAGAGAGAGAGAGAGAGAGAGGAGTTGGGGGAGAGAGAGAGAGAGACTGTAAGTAAGTAAGGGGTCGAGTGGATTGATGTCGGTAATCTTATTTCTGTGTCGGTTGAGGAAAGGAAAGGAATCGATTTTGGGGATCTAATCTGACGGCCTCGGTTTGAGGTTTGTTTGAAATTCACCAACACACCAACAGGATTAGAGGGAGAGTCAATTATCGAAAGCGGCTCTGTAGGAGGAGGAAGAGAGGGAGGCCTCTTGTCGAGAGTCCGGAAGGGAAGTAAGCATTGTAGTATATGAGGTGTGTGCCTCTATATATACATATATATATATATATATATATATATATATATATATATATATATATATATATATATATATATATATATATATATATATATATATATATATATATATATATCATATACATATATATATATATATATATATATATATATATATATATATATATATATAATGTATATAGTATATAGATATATATATCAAGTTTGTTTGGTGTTTTTACGTTGCAGGGAACCAGTGGTTATTCAGCAACGGGGCGGGGCCAACGGCTTTACGTGACTTGCGAACCACGTCGAGAGTGAACTTCTATCACCAGAAATACACATCTGTCACCCCTCAATAGGGAATGCCAGAGTAAGAATCAAAACTCGCGGCCACAGAGTTCGGCACGCCAACATCATACCGACCACGGCCACTTGAAGCGCTTATGTATATCGAGTATGAACGGTCCATAAGAGCACTCTTATGAAGCAGTGAACGACAGGAGTTTACATGTAGTGGGAGATATACCCTTAGGTGATGCATAGGTCATGTCTCCCAGAGTGTTTGAATGGGCCTACCTTTTATACTTGAGACCTATCCTGTTTTAACAGAAAAATGTATTTACATACACACACACACACACACACACACACACACACATATATATATATATATATATATATATATATATATATATATATATATATTATATATATATATATATATATATGAGATAGAGAGAGAGAAAGAGAGAGAGAGTTGGAGTAACGGAAAGGCGTTCTTTTTTTCTTTTATCAATGTGATAGAGCCGGCGTTTCGTATCTCTTGATACACCTTCCAAGCTGAAAAGGTGATGAATTTAAACAGTAATTGTGTATGTGTAAAAACAATAAGAGGTATACATATTGTATATGTGTTAACACCATGTTAAAAGACAATTTTAATAAAAGAGCGAGAAAACCTTAAAAACAATTCAAATATACTTTAAAAACTTTTAAGCTTCATATAAAAAGAACAGAACAACATAAAAAAAAAAGGCCAGGGCCACATGAAAAGAAAAAGACGCCTACCCACACCGTTAGTGTAATGCAAACTGGCAGAGAAAACCAATGCGAGGGGGGGGGGGGGGGAGAGAGGGGTAAATATAAACAATGAGGTTATAGCAGGTACTTTAGCGATGAAACACCTGGGTAGAAGCTGATTGGTGATTAAGGGTAGGGGGGGACAGTTAATTTTGATTATAATAGATTCGAGTGTGGTTAACCCTTTTTACATGTCGGGTTCTCCCCCACAATACTCAGGATCCAGGTGTGGGTCGTATACATTTTGCTGTGATTTCTGACATTGGACTGTTCGGGATCAGACAATCGGAAGCGTGATTTCTGACATTGGACTGTTCGGGATTTCTGACATTGGACTGTTCGGGATCAGACAATCGGAAGCGTGATTTCTGACATTGGACTGTTCGGGATTAGACAATCGGAAGCGTGATTTCTGACATTGGACTGTTCGGGATTAGACAATCATAAGCGTGATTTCTGACATTGGATTGTACGTGAGTAGACAAACGGAAGCTCGTTCTAGAACTAACTCCCTGATGAGAGGAGATTCAGACTTTTAGCAGCCTCCTGGAACATCCGATGTAAACGCCAAAATCACAACTAGGACAATTATATTTGTAACTGACGCCGGAAGTAAACAGGGGGCTAATCCTGTCCTTGACATGGAAAAGAAATCCAATGGTTCGTGGGTTTACTGGTATTAACTAAAGATTAAGAACGGGTAATTGTTCGTTGAATAGCCTGATGCATTTTTCCCGAAATCTATTGTCATGTAAGAAAGGGAATCTTGCATACAGACATAACTTGGGAGTTAAAGTTAAGTATATCTTAGTTTTACCAGACCACTGAGCAGATTAACAGCCCTCATAGGGCTGGCCCGAAGGATTAGATATTTTTACGTGGCTAAGAACCAGAAACAAATTGGTTACCCAGCAACGGGACCTACGGGATCCGAACCACATTATATTAAGAAATGAATTTCTATCACCAGAAATAAATTCCTCTGGTTCAGCGTTGGCCGAGCCGAGAATCGAACTTCGGACCAACGGATTGGTAGCCGAGCGCGAAATCCACTCGTCCAACGGGGAACTAACTCGGGAGCACTTTGGACTAAAACTGGGGAGTTAAGTTTCAAATTGAGCAATTTGATGAGATTTTTATAGAAAATCGTTGGTGGGTAATAATTATTATTAATCACTGGTGGGTAATAATTATCATTAATCGCTGGTGGGTCATAATTATTATTAATCGCTGGTGGGTCATAATTATTCATAAAATAATCAGTGAGGATAATCTCTTCAGTATGAAACGAGGACCTGCTTGAGGTCAGGTCAATGGCTCTGTAAAGGAGATTGAACAAGGAATTCATTTTAAAATTGTAAAAACATAAAATATAAAAAATTCGTGTCACGACCAGTAAAGTATTCTTCCTATAAATACCTGTATGGAAACGAATTTCATCCTTAGTTACCTTTACATTAAGGCAGGGGAGAGAATTATGGGTTTCAATCTCAGTGGAAAATTTAATGATCTAGTGTTGTGTTGTGCATTTAAATCTTCCAGAGAAGAGTCAGCATGGCAGTCATATCTAAAGAGGGCAAAAGCATCATCAATGTAACGTTTGTAAAAGAGGGAGTTTATAAAGGAGTTGGCAAATGTCGGTTCCAGAGGACTGCCCATTGCCATCGCCTCTATTTATTTAAAGACAGTACTATTAAAAATGAAGGCCGTGTCCAGCACTGCCAATTCTAAAGGTGACTTGAACTGAGGTTTACTAAATTGATTAAAATAGGAATTGTCAGTTGAAAAAGAACGCCTTTCCGTTATTCCAATTTGTCTGCTGTTTGAGTGCCTGCTCCTTTCTATATATAATACAAATATATATATATATATATATATATATATATATATATATATATATATATATATATATATATATATATGTATATTGTATTATATACAGGAGCAGGCACTCAAACAACAGACAAATTGGAGTAACGCAAAGGCGATATTTATATATATATATATATATATATATATATATATATATATCTATATATATATACATATATATTTCTAGAGATATGTAAATATATATATATATATATAGTATAATATAGATATATATATTATATATATATATATATTATGCGTCTGTATACCTATATATAGATTCACATATACATATTTATAAACTATATTTATACATATTATATATATATATATATATCTATATATATATATATATAGATATATACATATATATATAAGTATATTATATATTATATATATATATATATATTATCTATATATAATATATAATACTAATATATATATATATATATATATATATATATATATATATATATGTATATATCTATATGCAAATATAGTATATATAAAATCCATATAGTATATATATCTATATATATATATATATATATCAGTATATATATATATATATATAA
>NC_061093.1:28627035-28639535 GCF_015104395.2 Macrobrachium nipponense | reverse complement strand
AGCCACGGCCCATAAAACTCTTAGTCGCGGCCCATGAAACTCAGACACGGTCCGGTAGTGGCCTAACGTTGTTGGTACCTATAGCGCTGCCAGAAGTACGATTATGGCTAAATTTAACCTGAAATAAAATAAAAACTACTAGGGCTAGAGGGCTGCAATTTGCTATCTTTGATGACTGGAGAGTGGATGATCAACATACCAATTTGCAGCCCTCTAGCCTCGATAGGTTTTTAAGCAGCCAGAACCTGCGGCCGACGGACAGACAAGCGGACCAATAGTTGTAGGTTTTACAGAAAAACTAAAATGAAAACCTGTTCCATGTCGTGTGGTTACAGTGTAGTAGCGGTAGGAACGGTAGCTTAAAAGCCCTATAACTTTACTGCCACATGGTTCTGGATTTAAACTGATGACCCAACTACCCAATTCCCTTAGATCTTGCGCCCGTTCTCCTTCCCGTTAAGGAATTATTTACCGCTACAGGTAGTTACCGAAGTTCTCAATCCGTGGATCATTTTATTAGCGAAACAGCGTCTCACTTCCTGGAAAGGCCCAAGGGAGGAAAGTGATCCCAAGTTACGGATTTCTGGGAGTTTCTCCGAGACTCTTCGAAGTTGTGAAGCTAATGGTTTAAAATAGAGAGGAAAATGATTATTATTATTAAGAGAACAATCAACCAATCATGTAAATGTACATATATTTAAATTCAACACTTTAAGGATATCCTTCGGGAATCTGTTCGGTTCCCCCTTTACAATCAGAGATTGAAAGGGGGTTTAACCGAACAGATTCCCGAAAGCTATCCTTAAAGTTCTAATTTAAATATATGTACATTTACATAATTGTGGTTCTGTCTCTCTGATTTGAAGCTCGTGCTACTATGATATCTTTGATTATCATTATCATTATCTAGGTAAGAAACCTTCTCTTGTATTGATTTCAGAGGTCCACACCTGGCCTGTTATTCCCATTAACAACTTACCCTACTTATGGGAAGCATGTAGGCAAGGGTCCTTGCTGCATAAGGCCAATTAATCTTAAAACAGCCATTCTAACTCTATGTGTCGGGTTTTAAGAAATGGGATTCATAGGACCGATGAAATAGTTTTATGACAGTAACCCCGTATCGTCCTATGTGCTATTGAAACTATAGATGCATCAGCAGAATTTATCCTTAAAATAATCTTTGTCAATCTATTATGAAGCTCCTTCCCTGTGGCACACGAAGAATAAAGAAGTTTATGAGAATTAGAAGAATTATTGAGATCAAGGATACATAAATTCTGCTGATGCAGCAATAGTAGCCATTAGAACATAGGACTGTTATTGTTAGTTATAATGCTATTTCATCGTACCTATAACTCACATTTCTTAACTTAATGGGGTTACCCGACATATAGTGTTAGAATGGTTGCTTAAGATTAGTTGGCCTTATGCCAGCATAAGTAGGGTAAGTTTGTTGATGGGAATAACAGGCCTGGTGTGGACCTCTGGAATCAGTACAACTGGGAGAAGGCTCCTTTTTTGGCAACTCAAATCATCTATAGCAATAAAATTCGAGAGTCCTGATTCCTGTTTGTCCTCCTGGGTGAAAAGTAGGGGAGACATGACTCAGCCACCCACCCCCTGCAACCGGCATGGCTGCCCCGGGTGGGGGCGGGGTGGGTAGGGGAATGGGGAGGGTAGGTGAGCCTTCCACCCTTTTCCTACAGACCCGTTTTGTACGGCCCCGGTTGGGGCGTGGTCCATAAGGGAACAGAGGATAGGGGGAGACATTCAGCCTCCTCCTGCAAACCTGTTTGTCCGCGCCCAGTGGGGTCCTGGTAGGTAGGGATCGAGAGGGTAAGAGAGACATCCACCTCATCCTGCAAACCTGTTTTTGTCCGCGCCCAGTGGGGCATGGTAGGTAGGGATCTAGAGGTAAGAGAGACATCCACAATCATCCTGCAAACCGTTTTGTCCGCCCCAGTGGGGCATGGTAGGTAGGATCGAGAGGGTAGGAGAGACATCCACACTCCTCTTGCAAACCTGTTTTCCACTGCAGTTTAGGGGAAGGATAGGTAGGGATCGAGAGGAGGGAGACATCCACTCATCCTGCAAGCCTGTTGGTTCCCCCGGGTGGAGCAGGGTATGTAGGGGATGGGGAGGGTAGGGAGACCTCCTGCCTCTCCTCTTTTCCATTTCTTTCCCCCGCTTTTTAATTGTCTGAACCCCATAAAACAGTAAAAATGCGCCAGTTTATTCGCCACAATCGAGTTTTTTGTACAGCCTCTACAGCGTATAACCAAGGCCACTGAAACTAGATCTATCTTTCGATGGTCTAACAATACAAAGCTTTCCGAGCCGCGACCCATGAAACTTCAACCACGACGGCCCGGTGGTGACCAGTCCTATATCGTGGCCAGAAGCACGATTATGACTCAATTTTAGGCTTAAATAGAATGAAACTACTGAGGCTAGAGGGCTGCTATTTGGAATGTTTGATATCATCGAAGCGTGGATGATCAACATAACCAACTTGTCAGCCCTCTAGCCTCAGTAGTTTCCAAGATCTGGAGGATGACAGAAAAAGTGCGGACAGAAAAAGTGCAGACGGACAGACTATCCGGCACAATAGTTTTCTTTCACAGACAACTGAAAAAAAAAAGGGGCACCATTTCTCCCATCTTCGTAAAAGAAGCTCCGTTCTTTACGCAGTCTGGCTACGCATAACTGATCGTGATTTTCCACCGAAGAGAAGTAGGCGGGAACTTTTCGGACGTTTTCATTTCGCCGCTGTCCGAATTCTCTTTGTTTAAGCGCCCGTAAAAACGGGAATGAGTCAACTTTTTACTCAGAAAAATAATGGTATCTGCAATGGATTTCACGTTCATGTGCAATGTTGCAATTTGGGCAAATGTTCAGGGCCAGCTTTGACGGATCCTGTTTTATTGCAGTGTCTATTCGAGCAGATAATGAAGCAATTGGTCATTTACACCAAACGGCGGGCCTATGTTAAAAAAGCCGAAAAGGTCCGAATGGAAGGACGTTGAGTCTGGGTCCCTGCAGGGCCTTTTAAGTCGTCCAGTGGAGTTTTGTTTTGAAAATTTCCACTGGCCCATCCTAACAAGAATCCGGATGAAACTGGAATCGCTGGGGTTATAAAGGCCCCCATACACTGAACGATTGTCTGAACGAACTGTCTGTATCGTTCGCAAAAAAAAACACACCGAGTATGGGCTTGTCTGAATGCAAAAAGTGGGCGGAGCTTCGTGTCTGAACGATCTCAGCAGGAATGTAACGACCAGGTTGCTGCTTGCGACTCAAGTTTTGTCATACACAGATCGATCAACGTATGGGTTTGTCTGCAGATATAACGGTATCGCGTACGTCTCTTCTAGAGGTGATGCCATGTCTTCTCGAGATCATTCATACTGTATGAATAGTGCTGTGTGTGGGTCGATAACGACAATCGTTCAGACAGTCGTTCAGACAATCGTTCAGTGTATGGGGGCCTTAACAGGACAAGAGAAGAAGGGCAATTCCCTTAAAGAAGAGAAGAAGAAGAAGAAGAAGAAGGATATTACCTCGAACTGAGTTACGCGTACATTCTATACTGATGACTGTTGCCGAAAGTATAAATGGCCTTGAATTCTTCAGAACTGTATATCTGCAATATTTCCTGTTTGGTTTGTTTGAGATGAAAATGAATTATGTGAAGGCAACTCATGAAATACTGGGAATGGAAATCATTGTTACCACTGTTTTTTGTCTATATATTTAATTGTGAAAAATATCGTTATGATGAATATTCATTCATTGTTACTACAAACAATTGAAGAAACTACAAACTATTGACAGAACTCAAGGTAAAATTTTACCGAAGCCCATGAGGTTATTTTTTACTGCATTTCCTTTTATTGGCGCCTATTAATAACTGCAATTGTTCCAGTTTTCTCGTCTCAATTAATAGGAGAATTAAACAATATATCGACAGCCCAAGCAAAGGGAAAAGTTTTGACCGAAAAGATAGAATTTCTCGCACTGTTCGTCTAGTGAATTAATTATCAGTTTATTTGCAAAATAAACTAAATTACAGTTAAACAAAAATTTAAAGGCCATTTAAATATACGATAAAATGGGGAGAAAATAAATGCCTAACTTTGCCTCCCCCCCCCCCCCCCACCCCACCCCCCCCCCACCCCACCCCACCTAATTATTTTGCTATGTATTATTTCTACAGCAAAATGGTATGAATCTTTTTTTACCTTGAATTTTCAAGTCACTACGGACAGAATGAATGAAAGGTGTCTCCCTCCGTCGGTGTAATAATGTCTTTGTCTATCATTTCGTCAATAAACATACTAGCTATAATTACTTCAGCTATGCAAACGTAAGCATTTAAATGATAACTTAATTGGTGCAAAATACACAAACGTATAATTATAGACAGTTAAAAAATAAATAAATAAAACCAATTATTATTACGAACGCTTAGGTCACGCATATGCGGAGTTCTTGGGAACGAATAAAGTTACAATTCTTTTATTGCGTAGAAAAAACCCTCACACACTAGGCTGTCATTGTCTGTTATTATTTAACAAGTACCAATTATCTTCTCAATGAAAACATGAGGGCGAAACAAAGACAGACGTAACTGAGACACGTTGCAAACTAATTCTAGTAGACTGCATAAAAAATAAAATATTTTGTATCTTACTATACTATAATGGGCGTTATGTCTGTCCGTCCGTCTGTCATTCAATCACGGCCAAACGGCTGGTTCGATGGGCATGAAACTTGGCAGGGATATAGTGGGGACCCATAAGATGGTTTATAATGGGATTTCATCCTACCTTCCCCGTCCCCTCCGAAGGGGGTGGGGGTGAGAAGGAATTCCCAGAAACGGAGCTAGTTCTGCCCGTGAAACGGGCTGGTTATGCCCGTAGAGCTTGGTTACTTTACTAATTTATGATACATAATAGTTAAAAAACACTACATGAAGCAGCAGATGAATATGCTTTTTGGTAAGGATTGGTAAAATTGCTAGTAAATATAATACTGATAATGACGCAATATAATTATTCAACGTATGATATCTGAAACATTCTTAAATAATACTAATTAATAATAATAGGACTCATGCAGAAGAGTGTGCTCCTAGAAACAGCGCACATAGTAAGAAAAGTGATGGACTCCTAAGGAGGCAGGATGCAACCCGGAACCCCACACCATGAATACCACCCAGTCGAATTGGAGGACTATGATAGATCAAAAATAATAAATAATAATAATAATAATAATAATAATAATAATAATAATAAAATTAATATTTTACGGCGAGAGTCTGCAACTAAATATCAATATCCATCAGCATCATTACACAGGATTAATGGTGGTCATTAGTCATTACGACATTTTTATATTAAACCGAGCAAAAATTATTTTACTTTGGCGACAAAAACGGTTGGAATGATATTTACCTAATCCAAAACAAGCCGTTATGTAGAAGTGCATACAAAAACACGTCGTATCCTTAAGACTTAAATTTTCTCCTGTCCCAAAAAAATAAACTAAGGCTTCCATAAACCATAAACGCTGGGCAGATATTACGCATACGAGTAAAACCGAGAGACAGACGCTATTGTTGATGAGAATAAGGAACAAGTTCTGTAGCTTTCAGTCGTGAATGACAAACAGACAATGACCCTTACTTAGGAATCTGCGTGGAGATCCATTATTCATTAAAACGGTACGCTAATGGTGGAAGAGACAAGTCTGGCATATTCGTAGACACGCCACTGAATACGTCAAGGAGAGAGAGAGAGAGAGAGAGAGAGAGAGAGAGAGAGAGAGAGAGAGAGAAAGTTTGTCGAGCAAGTACGGTCACCTGTTATTTAGTCAACTTATGACTGTCAAGTCTGATTAATTTTGGAATCGCAGGGTCTTATTCAGAAAAATATTGAATAGGATTGTTTCTAAACGTAACATATAACTGAAGAATGGTGTCGTTCACATGTTTTGATGCAATTCTTCAGAGAATAAAGCTCCTTCAACGTCATGCACCTGTCAGTTTCCTCTTTGTTGACAATGATGATTCTAAAACGAAAATGTTACAATTAAACTACATGACTTTGCTGATATAAGGGCTTTTAGATAAAGAGAGAATTTCCTCGCTTCATTCTGGAGTAACGTGTCCTTCTGCAACTAATATTCCAGCAAGAAAAAGAAAATGAGATACTTGCGATGACCTTTTCGGTTTGACTACCTACTTCAGCGTCATCCTTGTTTGTTTGTTTAATATATTTTCAAACACGCAGTAGTCACTTGATATAGTTTCATGGAAGGTGGAAGTTTGCCATTCATACCGTTTGTTTGTTTGTTTGCATGGAACCAGTGGTTATTCAGCAACGGGAACCACCGGCTTTACGTGACTTCCGAACCACGTCGAGAGTGAACTTCTATCACCAGAAATACACATCTCTCACTCCTCAATGGAATGACCGAGAATCGAACCCGCGACCAGCGAGGTGGGACGCTAATACCATGCCAACCACGCCACTGAGGCGCTGACTGCGAGATGGTGTTAAATAAAAGGCGCAGATTCGTCGTGGACTGCACAGCATGTCGCCAAGATTTTTATCTGTCAGGATATCGTTTATCAAACGTACCAGGTGTCCTATTTAGAAAGCTTCTAAATCCTCTAGTGACTAATGAATGTCTCATCGGTATGAAATGAATTTTCCTACCATCACGATAGGTTGAGGAATCATTCTCGTCTGTAAATCCTTCGCTTTTTGTTTCTTGTCCAATGTTTATCTTTCGTAAACCATCCATTAGATAAATGAACAAACCGAGGAAAAAGAACACTGAACCAACGATAGTACCTAAGGCGTCTTCCCCCTCCTTACTCTCAACAGGAATGCCGTGTTTTATGTAAATACCTCCGTACACGAGTACAGTAATCCTGAAGAAGGCACTTCAGAAAATCAGGCAAGCTACTCGGAAACTTTTTTTTATCTCCATTCCAGCATCCCCATTCTTTTAGTACGTTGAAACAATTTTTATTTAGTCTTTAATGTTTCCAGCATCCACATTCTACTAAAACATTTTCTTTGTTCTTTAATCTGTTCCCATATAAAGCTGTAAAACTGCGTTGCTGAACACGACTCTATATTGCTACGCTCGTGTGAAATAAGTCATAAAGATTGTTAACGTTTTAAAGACTTAGTATATATATAAGTTTTTATATGATTTTCGTATAATTTCAGCAGTTTTTCTCTTAATATATTTTCAAACACGCATTAGTCACTTGATATAGTTTCATGGAAGGTGGAAGTTTGCCATTCATACCGTTTGTTTGTTTGTTTGTATGGCGCTTTTTACGTTGCATGGAACCAGTGGTTATTCAGCAAACGGGACCAACGGCTTTACGTGACTTCCGAACCACGTCGAGAGTGAACTTCTATCACCAGAATACACATCTCTCACTCCCTCAAATGGAATGCCCGAGAATCGAACCCGCAACCACCGAGGTGGGAAGCAAACACCAACCAACCACGCCACTGAGGCGCTTTCATGCCGTTCGTCATTTGTTTCCCAGTCAATAAAATCAGTCTCCAGTTAAACATTACCATAAACGTTATTCACGAGGCCTCGTTGCCTTACCCACGGGCGTTGTGGATACTCAAAGAACTTTCACTATTCGAAAGAGCCTGTTTCATATTTCTTATTTCTTTGGCCGTATTGTGACAGGCCTAGCAAAATATATTTCAGTGTCGAGAATTATTTCCGTTACTCTCTCGACCCAGTATTCCTATAAAAATGAAAACTAAATACTTGCGATGTCCTTAGAAATCAAAATATTTACGTACTCCAAAGACACCCTTCATAGTGGATATCAGTCTAGAATAGTTCAAATTTACTTTAGCTCCACTTATAACTTTGTTATTATCTATGACGGTTCAAAATGTATAAAACAACAACTTAGGTATCAGTGACTGCGCGATTAATCTTCATTCGACAACAAGTAGTTCTTACTGTTCTAGAATTATTCCAGTCAGTGTAAGATTAGTTGTGGAATTGTTATGCCTTATGTTCCCTTAAAATTTTTTTTCAAAAACTAGTAAGTAGCCATATATATATATATATATATATATATATATATATATATATATATATTATATATATATATATGATATATATATATATATAGTATATATATAATATATATATATATATATATATATATATATATACATAAAAGAATATTAGTACGTACTACAACAACAAATCGTTACATTAAAAAAAAGTAAAAATTCAAAAAACTATACAGAGGTCCTATGCTGAAGACGCCTTATCATAATTGTAGTGAAAGCTCAACATTGCTGTACTGCGTAACTATATATATATATATATATATATATATATATATATATATATATATATATATATATATATATATATATAGATATAGTATATATATATATATATATATATATATATATATATTATATATATATATATATACATATCTCAAATGGATGCGTTCCCTCTGATTTCTCTCTTATCAAGACTAAATACCAACAAAGCCTTATCTCCCAGGCAAAAATAAGATGCTGATATCCCATCGAACGATGCAACTCTTTCCTTGAATTAGCAAGGGAAGACGATTACATCTTTCAATATATATATAAATCGACTGATTCGATTCGATACAGCCTTGCTTAGCTCCGCCGTCATTCCCGGAAGAAAGAATCTGCGTGACAGATGTTTTATAGATTCACTAAACTTTGCTTGTTTAACAAACACTGAGGTTCCCTGCACTGGCTCTGCATGGCAATTCAAGACAGTCTCGCCTCTCTCTCTCTCTCTCTCTCTCTCTCTCTCTCTCTCTCTTCCCTCTCTCTCTCTCTCTAAGAGCAAATAAGAATTCAATGAAAACTTTTGGGGCCCCTCATTTCCCAGAAATAAAAACAATACCGGCCGTCTTGAAATACCTTTCGAGATTTTCTGGAAGCAGAGATAGTAACTAAAGAAATACACTTTAGTCTTAAATGAGATGACCAAAGAAATCCTCTACAGAAAGAAAAGCCTGCGAGATGAGAAAGACTAACATAAATGATCTGTTCAAGCTCTGATGAGTAAATAGTATATCAGTAAAATAATGGACGAGTCATTTAAAACTAAGTTAAAAGTGTTCAAATAAAAATCTTTAAAATATATACATCATATATTCTTGATATATATATATATATATATATATATATATATATATATATATATATATATATATATATATACACTATACATACATATATATATACTATATATATATATATATATATATATATATATATATATATATATATGTATATACATATACATACTACGCATTTCCATTCCATGAAGGAATAGCATTGTCCAATTTAAGAACCTGATTTGACACTTCTGTAGCAGGGAATTCCATGATAGAGAGAAATTTCACAACATGGTCCCACGCCTACTCCCAAATAAACTACCAAAACATTCAGCCTTATTTCTGTTTGACCAAATGAAAAACCAGTACACTGGTTAGCTTCCCTTTTTCCGAGAATGACAGGAAACTAACCATTAACCCCAGTGACAAAGTAACGTCATTGTTACACAGTCCTCAGCTTGTGTCATGCCCGCTGATGTCTGCAATCCTAAGCCTTACCTCGATTATGCAATTTTTCTTTACTCAAAGGACGTTAATAAAATCTTATATACTCATAAACCAGGTAGTTGCAGCAGGGAAGGTCATGATAAATATTCTATGAAATTGTTGAAGATGGAGTGAGGTGTATCTGGTAAACTCAGTCAATTTTATTGTTCGTCGTGAGAAAAAAAATTTTCTGATGAGAGGAAATTTTTTTACGTGTTCATCATTCTGGAGAGAGCCCATGACTGCATACTGAAAAAAAAAAAAAAACTTATAGGCCTATTGCCGTTCTTAAATTGTCCCTCTGAACTGAAAAGTTAATCTCAATTCCTAAAAGAATTACTTCGAATTTAAAAACTTGCTCATGACAGCTATTGTAGCCCTAAGGCTCCTTTAAAAAAACATGAACTTCGTTCCCTTACGCGCTGGAGGCTATGCATCTAGTATTATTCTACTGTACTCCAAGTGACCGTTAGGAAAAGATTGCTGTTGGTGGTGCTTTTAGTGACGTTAAATCTCCAAAAGTGGAGTTTCTGAGGGCAGTGTTTTCGAGACTTTCATTGTTTGTGGGGCAGTTTTCCCTGCACCTGGGAACAACTCTGATGCTTATAAGAATTGTCTGGAGGCCTTACTGAGGACAGGAGCACATCAGATCAATAAATGTTGTAGACACAGAAGTCCGAGGCTAAAGTAAAAAAATACTGGTAACCCGGCATTTTTTCACTTTTCTTTCGTACCACTTCAAAAACCCGCTACCTAACGCTATTGTACTGATAGATTGATTGGTATATAGGTTTCAGGCATAATGCCAAGCCCATGGGGCAAAACTAAGGCCATTCAGCGCTCATACGGAAACTTGACAGTAAAAGGTTTGAAAAGGTGTAAGAAGAGGAAAACCTCGCAGTTGTCGCTATGAATCAAGGGTTAGAGAGGGTGGAAAGTAAGATAGAAGCAAAGAGAATATGAAAGGAGGCACAGTCAAAGGAACGAAAGTGGTTGCAGCTAGGGGCCGAAGGCACGCTGCAAAGAACCTTAAGTAATACCTCTACAGTGTACCGCATAGGTTCACTGACGGCAGAACGCTGTTGGAAAACTATAAATTATTAAAAAAAAAGAAAAAAAAAAAAACAAAAAAAAAAAAGGCATCAGAACTCTTTTCAAATATTGGCGGAATCATATTCTCTCTAGAGGGTCAATAGTTTTATGGTTCCAAACGTTAATTTCCTCTTACGAGGATAATCACCATAACTAGCTTTTCCACTGAGCCATCTTTCAAAAGTTTCTTTTGCATAAATAGCTTCTGCATTCGGCGTCAAGATATTAATTACTGGATGTAGTACTTAATACAGACTCATTTTCCTTTCGCATATTTCTGAACTGTAGCCGAGTACCGGACCTTCGCTGAAAAAGCGAGGCGCCAGATCTTAAAAACTAACCATAGAATCTTCTTGAAAATAATCTCATTATGTTTCCCACACCCAAATGACCTAATTGAGAATGTAGTGAATATGGCATTTAGGCCAAAGGGCAAGCATTGGGACCCATGGGGTCATTCGCGCTGAAATGTAATACAGTTGAATATAGTATTAGGCCAAAGGCCAAGCACTGGGTCCTATGAGGTCACTCAGCGCTGAAATGGAAATTGACAGTAAAAGGTTTGAAGGTGTAACAGGAGGAAAACCTAGCACTATGAATCAAGTGTTAGGAGAGGGTGAAAAGTAAGATGAAGAAAGAGAATATTATTGAAAGGAGGTTCACTGCAAAGAATTTTAAGTAATGCCTACAGTGCACCGTTTGAGGTCCACTGACGGTACTACCCCGCTGCTGGGTACCTACGGGTGAATTCTTTAAACTAAACTAACCTAGGGGAATAAAAAAAAGAAACAGGGCAGGTGCAGTAAATCTCGGGTATTTGCTTCCCGTTTAGTTGAGGCACCACGTCGAATCACTACCCAGTACCAATTTTTTTTTTTTATTCCAATTGCAGTGAAAGCATTTAGCGGAAGTGCATTACTGGAATGTTATGGAAAGTTACTATTCATAAGTTTAATGGAGGTTAAATGCCACTACAGCATCCATGCCGTTAATTTTTTAACATGTTCACTTTGTAAATCAAGTCTAACTTTGTTTATTTTATCTGGCGGCCTCTTCCTCATTTATCCTCTTGTCTCTGTTTTCTAATCTTCTTCCATATTTCTTATTAGCACTCTCTTACTGTCTCCACATGAGAGTGTGCACATTACTACCAATATTGTATCATAATCAACGCTTAAAATAAAACAAGTAAAAAATGCGCGGGAGAAAATGCGCGGGAAAAATCGAGTATAATTAAGGCCACCGACAACAGATCTATCTTTAGGTGGTCTCAGTAAAATGCTGTATAAACCGCGGTCCACGAACCCAGTTGGTGGCCTGGCCCATATCGTTGCCAGACGCACGACTATGTCTAACTTTAACCTTAAATATAATAAAATCTACCGAGGCTAGAGGGCTGCTATTTGGTATGTTTGATGATTGGAGGGTGGATGATCAGCATACTAATTTGCAGCCCTCTAGCTTCTGTAGTTTTTTTTTTAAGATCTGAGGGCGGACAGACAAATTGCGAACCGAAAAAATTGCGGACGGACAGACAATGCCGTCTTAATAGCTTTCTTTGCAGAAAACTAAACTGCATCAGAAGTCTTAAATACCGAAATATCATTATATGCGATGCAAGGTGGATTTTGTACAAATGGATAATGTGAACAATAATCCTCGCCTCCACATGTTGCCTTAAGCAAGAAAGAAAGAAAGGGAGCTTTTCTAAGAAAGACAGGAAGAAGGACGCCTTTTGAATGCCTAA
>NC_061093.1:28572035-28624535 GCF_015104395.2 Macrobrachium nipponense | reverse complement strand
GTAACAACTGCTGTTACACCAACCTTCAGTACAAAGAAAGAAGATAGAATGACCAAAGAAGGAAACAGAACCTCCAAAGACGACTATGCCAGATATAGTTGAGCAGAGGAGCAGCCACCGTTTAACGATGGAACGAGTCTTTAAATATATAATGACTCTATGGTAGTCAGATAATCTGCATCCTTATATATATATATATATATATATTATATATATATATATATATATACATATCTATATATATATATATATATATATATATATATATATATATATGCAATATATTTACATATATGTATATCTTATAATCCCTCTGCTAATTTGTGTCAGTCCTCCGAAGATGGCTTAGCAATAAAGCCGATACCGGTCAGGATTTACAACCGTTTTACAATTCTTCCCTGTGGCAGGCTCATATATAAATCACGTGGCATATAACTAAATATATATGTGTGTGTGCAAGAACATGAATATGTTATATACAAGCATAAGAAGCACTTGTAAAAATAAAAATTTTCCTGCGTTTTCAATGTCAATTCATTTCCACAATATTTCCCTTGAATTTGAGGATCTGCTATATTTGCTTAGTCTTTCCGTTTTCTTACTTTTTTTTGTATCTCACACGATCTCCGTTAAACAGTGTTCAGAGTTAAATTCCTTCAGGTCTAGACCAGATAAATCCACATGAAATTCAGTCAAAAATTACCTGTATGAGGAGTTCCTTCTTAAAAAAAACTCACATACCTGTCAAATGATATATGAATTATCTGGTAATTCAGCTGTATTCTTAAAAATGATTACATAACCGACACCTAAAAAATGGAAGGATTGATTAACAAAAAAAATATTTACTACACTTAATTCATGAAAACATAAGAATATAAGTGGCTTGAGTTATCGTACTATTCATGTGATGTTTTCAGGAATCAAATTTGGTAAATATCTAAGGGTTTTTTTTTCCTTTCATTTATAGGTGTTCTATTATTCAAAACCTATAGAATCTTGATTTCATAAATGGCAGTCGGTTTTGTATAATCATTTTAATAGCACAACTGAACTGCCTCTTATGGTATTCCATATTCAGGAATACCTTCTCCTGAGTATTACGTAACAACTTGACCTAACTGGTAATACCCTTCATATCGTATGTCAATACCCTTCATATCGTATATGCCATCTATGGTACTGCAATTCCGTGGTAGATATCCGCAACCATCTCAGCGACATTTCCAACCATTTCTTATGCATATTAGTAGTTCCTCGTTGGACTAGTGAGTTGAGTTGAATATAAAATTTAGGCCAAAGGCCAAGCACTGGAACCTATGAGGTCATTCAGCGCTGAAATGGAAATTGACACTAAAAGGTTTGAAAGGTGTAACAGGAGGAAAACCTCACAGTTGCACTATGAATCAAGTGTTAGGAGAGGCTGGAAAGTCAGATGAAGAGAGAAAATTAAATGAGGTACAGTAAAAGGAACGAAAGTGGTTGCAGCTAAGGGTCGAAGGCACGCTGCAAAGAACCTTAAGTAATGCCTACAGTACACTGCATGAGGTCCACTGACGGAGGTTGGACTAGTGGATTACGTGCTCGCCTACCGATTCGGTAGTCCCGAGTTCGAGTCCCCGCTCTACCATCGTGGAGTCAGAGGAATTTGTTTCTGGTGGTTAGAAATTAATTTCTCGATATAACGTGGTTTGAATCCCACAATAAGTTGTAGGTCCCGTTGCTAGGCAACCAATTGGTTCCTAGCCACGTAAACATATCTAACCCTTCGGGCCAACCCTAGGAGAGCTGTTAATCAGCCCAGTGGTGGTCTGGTTAAAGTAAGTTCTACTATTTTTCTTATGGGTAGTTTTTCATGTTTGACTCTTTCCTAAAACATCCATTTTTGGGCACCTCCATCCTCGCCTCCTGTCCTTATGTCATTCCCTTTCTTTGCGTTGATATTAATCCGGCATTTTGGTCGCATCATCCCCCTCACATGGAGCATGAAATTGCATATTGCTCCTTGGGAGTGTTTCCCTAATGACCTCTTTAATTGTTTCTGTCCGGCTTAATGCTACCTCATCTATTACATATTCATTTACGCTGGTTGGCGTGCCCTCCCCACCCCACCTTCCTTCACCCTCCCCCAACCCCGCGTGGCTCTCCTGCTCCTCAATTGCCGGCTTGTTTGCCTTTAGCATTTGTCTATGTTGATTTTTCTAATCATCTTGGTTATTCAGTTCGGTAAATGGCTTCATTTTTGACAATCGCACCAACGGCATGGATTGAAATAACTACCATGATGGGAGTGTGAGCACCGGTTCTAATTTTTTTTTTTTTTTGTGGCAGCTTGTCAGGATGAAATTAGGTTAGGTACCATCATGTCTAAGTAAATGACCCATTACTTACATTTTCATAAATATTTAAACTTAAAGTCCTAGACATTTGTGGCTCTGTTCATACCAGTTATGTTGACAGTCGCATAAAATTCTTTATTCGTGCTGGCTAAAGTCGTACGAAATGCATGGCAAAACTTCTGAGACAGATGGTAAGCATAAACTAATGAATAATTTCAGGAAATTTGCTGACATAGTTTCAGAGAAAATCATTTTCCATCAAGTTACTTGTAGAATTCTTTTTCATGCATGATTTGATCTTTGTGTCCATGACTAAATTATCCGCACAGATGAGAAGCTTGTTCAGTACATTGAATTGCTTCCTTTTAATATTTTTCCATTTTTCCCTATAAAGTTAATATAGAATTATTATTTCATAATCACTGCCTCAAGTCAATCAAAGCAAGCTGTTTCAGATGACATTTCATTTGCCTAACACCGATGCTCCAAGAAGAGTTTCACTTTATAAAATCAATGAATAATATTCTGCAGTTCGTTCTCTGGTTCTCTGCATCCAACAGGACGATGATGTTAAACCTACTCAATCAATTAGCTCTTCTGTATGCTAGCACTAGATTTCTCTCACTCCATTTCTCTTTCCCAGAATCCTATAATATTAATTTGTTCAAGACGAACGACTGACTGTTACCTGCCATGACAGACCGGCAGCATTAATCAAGAACTTGTTTGACAAGGCTATATTCAGGTTTTGTCTTTGGTTGATCTCTTTGAACATAATTATAGTTGACACTTGAACTTTTTCAGATACAATATCTAATGATTTTATTTTATATTCAACTTATTTTGAATGAAAATACTTTACAGCTTTTATCACAATATAATAGCTATAGTTGACACGTGAACTTTTTCAGATACAATATCTTATGCTTTTTTTATTTCCTTATTTGTATTTCATTTTACATCTAGCTTATTTTGAATAAAAATACTTTACAGCTTTTATCGCAATATAATGATTATTGTTAACACTTTAAATTTTTTCAGATACAATATTTTATGCTTTATACTTCCTTATCAGTATTTTATTTTATATATTTAACTTATTTTGAATGAAAATACTTTACAGCTTTTATCGCAATATCTTTTTCTGTAATTGCGATGATTCTATTAGACCGAGCTGCTATTCATGTATTAAACATACCTGACTCGTTAAAATTACTTTCTTTCTGCGTCCTTCATCATATAACACCCCGTAAATATTCTGTTGCAGTAAGGAATCAAAATTAACAATTCAGTGATTTGTAAGAAAGGAACACAGAGCTCAATTCTACCCTGTTGAGTAACCGGGCGAAATGATTGTCCTCCATTTTCAGACGAAAATCAGCTCGATTTTCACCCAGCTGAAGCCTTCAGACTCATTCATCCCGGATTACTTCCCACGTGTCATTTAACTCGCTCTTACTTCCCACGCATAAAATATGTCGTTGCCTTTCCAGACTTCTTTTACGATGACAGCAGAGCCAAATGTCCCTGACGAAGGAGGCCTTGAACGTCGCAGCAGACCATTTCCGACAGCAGCTGGAAAGATTTAATAGTCCGCGATTATGCTGAAGGGCTTCAGACCCAAAGGGCTTCTTCGTTCGTTTCTCATCTGGATTCAAAGGCTCGCAGTGATAAGCGAGACCGAAGAAGTTTACTTCAGCGTTCATGATCTGGCGTCTGACACATCAAGGGAATGGCTCAAAATTGCAAACTATGTGTACAATACGGCAGTAGCTGTCTGAGGAAAGTGTACAATGCAGCATCAGCTGCCTAGCTAAACTTGTTTCAGGGATGTATATCCCTTCAGGTCAACATGTCCCTTTCTGGTGCGACATATTCCTTTCTGGTGCGACATATCCCCTTCTGGTGCGACATATCCCCTTCTGGTGCGACATATCCCCTTCAGGTGCGACATATCCCTTTCTGGTGCGACATATCCCCTTCTGGTGCGACATATCCCTTTCTGGTGCGACATATCCCCTTCTGGTGCGACATCTCCCATTCTGGTGCGACATATCCCTTTCTGGTGCGACATGTCCCCTTCTGGTGCGACATATACCTTTCTGGTGCGACATATTCCCTTCTGGTGCGACATATCCCCTTCTGGTGCGACATTTCCCCCTCTGGGACGACATATCCCGTTAGGTTGCAACATATACCTTTCTGGTGTGACATGTCCCCTTCTGGTGCGACATATCCCTTTCTGGTGCAACATATCCCCTTCTGGTGTGACATATCCCCTTCTGGTGCAACATATCCCTTTCTGGTGCGACATATCCCCTTCTGGTGCAACATATACCTTTCTGGTGCGACATGTCCCCTTCTGGTGCGACATATCCCTTTCTCGTGCGACATATCCCCTTCTGGTGCGACATATCCCTTTCTCGTGCGACATATCCCCTTCTGGTGCAACATATCCCCTTCAGGTGCGACATATCCCTTTCTGGTGCAACATATCCCCTTCTGGTGCAACATATACCTTTCTGGTGTGACATGTCCCGTTCTGGAGCGACATATTCCCTTCTGGTGCGACATATCCCCTTCAGGTGCGACATATCCCTTTCTGGTGCAACATCATATACCTTTCTGGCGCGACATATCCCCTTCTGGAGAGACATATCCCTTTCTGGTGCGAGATATCCCTTTCTGGTGCAACATATCCCCTACTGGTGCAACATTCCCCTTCTGGTGCAACATATTCCTCTCTGGGACGACATATCCCCTTCGCTAGCAACATATACCTTTCTGGTGCGACATGTCCCCTTCTGGTGCGACATATCCCTTTCTGGTGCAACATATTCCCTTCTGGTGTGACATATCCCTTTCTGGTGCAACATATCCATTTCTGGTGAAACATATCCCCTTCTGGTGCAAGATATACCTTTCTGGTGCGACATGTCCCCCTTCTGGTGCGACATATCCCTTTTTAGTGCAACATATCCCCTTCTGGTGCGACATATCCCTTTCTCGTGCGACATATCCCCTTCTGGTGCAACATATCCCCTTCCAGGTGCAAACATATTCTCTTTTTTTGTGCGACATTATCCCTTTCGTTTCTGGTGCAACATATACCTTTCTGGTGTGACATGTCCCCTTCTGGTGCGACATATCCCTTTCTGGTGCAACATATCCCCTTCTGGTGCGACATATCCCTTTCTGGTGCAACATATCCCCTTCTGGTGAAACATATCCCCTTCTGGTGCGACATATTCCTTTCATGTACGACATATCCCTTTCTAGCGCGACATATCCCCTTCTGGTGTGACATATACCTTTCTGGTGCGACATATCCCCTTCTGGTGCAACGTATCCCTTTCTGGTACATCATATCCCCTTCTGGTACAACATATACCTTTCTGGTGCGACATATCCCTTTCTGGTACAACATATCCCCTTCTGGTGCGACACATCCCTTTCTGGTGCAACATATCCCCTTCACTTTGGTAGGCGTGACATTATCGCTTTCTGGTGCAAACATAATTCCCCTTCTCTGGGGTGGCAAAAACTATCCCCTTCTGGTGCAACATATTCCTCTCTGGGGACGGAAACATAATCCCCCCTTTCGCGTTAGCAAACATCATACCTTTCTGGTAGCGGGGGGGGACATGTCCCCTTCTGGTTGCGACCATATCCCTTTCTGATGGCAACCCATATTCCCTTCTGGTTGTTGACCAAAACCCTTTCCCCTTTGGTGGCAAAAATAATCATTTATCCATTTGGTTGGGAAAAACATATCCCCTTCTGGTGCAAGATGATACCCTTTCTGGTGCGGGACACATTGTTTCCCCCTTCTGGTGCGACATATCCCTTTTGTAGTGCAACATATCCCCTTCTGGTGCGACATATCCCTTTCTCGTGCGACATATCCCCTTCTGGTGCAACATATCCCCTTCAGGTGCGACATACCCTTTCTGGTGCAACATATCCCCTTCTGGTGCAACATATACCTTTCTGGTGTGACATGTCCCCTTCTGGTGCGACATATCCTTTTCTGGTGCAACATATCCCCTTCTGGTGCGACATATCCCTTTCTGGTGCAACATATCCCCTTCTGGTGAAACATATCCCTTTCTGGTACAACATATCCCTTTCTGGTGCGACATATTCCTTTCATGTACGACATATCCCTTTCTAGCGCGACATATCCCCTTCTGGTGTGACCTATACCTTTCTGGTGTAACATATCCCCTTCTGGTGCAACGTATCCCTTTCTGGTACATCATATCCCCTTCTGGTACAACATATACCTTTCTGGTGCGACATATCCCTTTCTGGTACAACATATCCCCTTCTGGTGCGACACATCCCTTTCTGGTGCAACATATCCCCTTCTGGTGCGACATATCCCTTTCTGGTGCAACATATCCCCTTTCTGGTGCGACATATCCTTTCTGGTGCAACATATCCCCTTCTGGTACAACATATCCCCTTCTGGTGCGACATATCCCTTTCTGGTGCAACATATCCCTTTCTGGTGTGACATATCCCTTTCTGGTGCGACATATCCGCTTCTGGTGCAACATATCCCCTTCAGGTGCGACATATCCTTTTCTGGTGCAACATATCCCCTTCTGGTGTGACATATCCCTTCCTGGTGCAACATATCCCCTTCTGGTGCAACATATCCCTTTCTGGTGCAACATATCCCCTTCTGGTGCAACATATACCTTTCTGGTGCAACATGTCCCCTTCTGGTGTGACAAATCCCTTTCTGGTGCAACATATCCCCTTCTGGTGCGACATATACTTTTCTGGTGCGACATATCCCTTTCTGGTGCAACATATCCCCTTCTGGTGCGACGTATCCCTTTCTGGTGCAACATATCCCCTTCTGGTACAACATATCCCCTTCTGGTGCGACATATCCCCTTCTGGTGCTACATATCCCTTTCTGGTGCGACATATCCCCTTCTGGTGCAACATATCCCTTTCTGTTGCAACATATCCCCTTCTGGTGCGACATATACCTTTCTGGTGCGACATATCCCCTTCTGGTGCAACATATCCCTTTCAGGTGCGACATATCCCCTTCTGGTGCAACATCCCCTTCTGGTGTGACCTATCCCTTCTGGTGCACATATCCCTTCGGTGCGACATATCCCGTTTCTAGTGCAACAATATCCCCTTCTGGTGTAACATACACCTTTCTGGTAACACATGTCCCCTTTCTGGTGCGACATATCCCTTTCTGGTGCAACATATCCCCTTCTGGTGCGACATATCCCTTTCTGGTGCGACATATCCCCTTCTGCAACAGATCCCCTTGGTGCGATTATCCCCTTCTTGGTGCGACATATCCCCTTCTGGTGCGCACATATCCCCTTCTGGTGCGCATTATACCCTTTCTGGTCGACATTATCCCCTTCCTGGTTGCACATATCCCCTTTCTGGTGCGACATCCCCTTTTGGTGCGCCATATCCCTTTGTCTGGTGCGGGAACAGATCCCCTTCTGGTGCGACATATCCCCTTCTGTGCGACATATCCCTTTTTGGTGCGGAACATATCCCCTTCTGTGCGGACATATCCCTTTCTGTGCAAACATATCCCCTTCTGGTGCGACTATCCCTCTGGTGAACATATCCCCTTTGGTACAATATCCCCACTCTTGGTGCAACATATCCCCTTCTGGTGCGACATATCCCCTTTTTTGGTGCAATCATTATCCCCTTCTGGTGTGACATATAACCCATTCTGGCAAATATCCCCTCTGTCACATATCCCTTTCTGGTGTGGCGACATATCCCCACATTTCTGGTGGCGGCACATATCCCCTTTTATGGTGTACCCAATTCCCATCCCCTTGGTGCGACATATCCCTTCTGGTGGCAACATATCCCCTTCAGTGGCGACACATCCCCTTGCTAATTGGCAACAGGCATCCCCTTGGTGCGACATATACCTTTCTGGTGTGACATATCCCTTTCTGGTTTGCAAACATATCCCTGGTCCCAGTGCGGACATATCCCTCGGTGCAACATCCCCAGGTGCGACATATCCCCTTCTGGTGCAACATATCCCCTTCTGAGTGGCATATCCCTTTTCTGGTGCAACATATCCCCTTCTGGCAACATCCCTTTCTAGTTGCACATATCCCTTCTCGTGTACCATCCTTTCTGTACGCCAAATGTCATTTATCCCCTTTCTCGTGCGGGACAATATAACCCCTTTTTTCCTTTTGGTGCAAAACATATCCCCTTTCTAGTGCAAACAATATCCCCTTTCTTGGTAAAACGGACGGGGACATGTCCCCCGGTCTGGTTGCAAACATTCCCTTTCTGGGGCACATATCCCTTCTGGTGCAAAAAAACCCCTTTACAAAACCTTTCCCTTGGTTGCGGGACCCAATGTCCCCTTCGGGTTGCGAAATTATCCCTTTTCTTGGTGGCAACATATCCCCTTCTGGTGCGACATTATTCCCTTCGGTTGGGAACAAAATAAATCCCCTTCTGGTAACAACCATATTCCCCTTCTTGTGGGCGGGAACATAATTCCCCTTGGGTCCTGGGGTGGCGACATATCCCTTTCTGGTGGCAAACATACTCCCCTTCTGGGGGTAGTTGCAACATATCCCCTTTCTGTGCAAAATATCCCCTTTTCTGGTGCGGAACATATACTTTCTGGTGTTTGTTAAAACATATCCCCTTCTGGTGCGAAACATATCCCCATAATCTTTTCAAGTGCGACATATCCCTGCTGGTGCAAAAACATATCCATTCTGGAAGGTGCGACATATCCCGGTTTCTGGTTGCAAACATATCCCCTTCTTGGTGCGACACCCCATATCCCTTTCTGTGCAACATATCCCCTTCTGGTAAAACCCAACACCCTTTTGTTTCGACATATCCCGTTGAAACTTTCTGGTGCGACATATACCTTTCTGGTGTAACATATCCCTTCTTGGTGTGCACCATATCCCCTTCTGGTCTTGCAACATATCCCCTTCTGGAGTGACATATCCCTTTCTGGTGCAAACATATCCCTTCTGGTACAAGCATATCCCTTTCTATCCAACTATCCCCTTCCTGGTGAAACAGATACTTTCTGGTAGGCGGACTGTCCCCTTCTGGTTCGACATATTCCCTTTACTGGTGCAAACATAATCCCCTTCTTGGTGCGACATATCCCTTTCTGGTGGCAACATAATCCCCTTGCTGGTGTGACATATCCCTTCTGGTGCAAACATATCCCTTTCCTGTGCAACATATCCCCTTCTGGTGCACATATACTTTCTTGGTGCAACCAAATCCCCTTCTGGTTGCCGACATGTCCCCTTCTGGTGTCGACATATCCTTTTCTGGTGCAACATATCCCCTTCTGGTGCGACATATCCCTTTCTGGTGCGACATATACCCGTCTTGTGCAACATACCCCCTTCAGGTGCGACATATCCCTTTCTGGTGCAACATATCCCCTTCTGGTGCAACATATACGTTTCTGGTGCGACATGTCCCCTTCTGGTGCGACATATCCCTTTCTGGTGCAACATATCCCCTTCTGGTGTGACATATCCCTTTCTGGTGCAACATATCCCCTTCAGGTGCAACATATCTCTTTTTGGTACAACATATCCCTTTCTGGTGCGACATATCCCCTTCTGGTGCGACATATCCCTTTCTGGTGCGACATATCCCCTTCTGGTGCAACATATCCCTTTCTGGTGCAACATATCCCCTTCTGGTGCAACATATCCCCTTCTGGTGCGACATATCGCTTTCTGGTGCAACAAATCCCTCTCTGGGACGACATATCCTTTTCTGGTGCAACATATCCCCTTCTGGTGTGACATATCCCCTTCTGGTGCGACATATCCCCTTCTGGTGCGACATATCCCTTTCTGGTGCGACATATCCCTTTCTGGTGCAACATATCCCCTTCAGGTGCGACATATCCCTTTCTGGTGCAACATATCCCCTTCTGGTGCAACATATCCCTTTCTGGTGTGACATATACCTTTCTGGTGCAACATATCCCTTTCTGGTGCAACATATCCCCTTCTGGTGCAACATATCCCCTTCTGGTGCGACATATCCCTTTCTGGTGCAACATATCCCCTTCTGGTGCAACGTATCCCTTTCTGGTACAACATATCCCCTTCTGGAGCGACATATTCCCTTCTGGTGCTACATATCCCCTTTTAGTGCGACATATCCCCTTCTGGTACGACATATCCCTTTCTGGTGCAACATATCCCCGCAACAAACAGGACATTATTGGGAAGTGGTTTATTTTCTGGGAAGAATAACGACGAACTCTGTCAAGAAAAGTTTCAACAAAACCACTTCCAACGAAATCACTCTGGAAGATAAAAGCCGTAATGAAGCTCAATAAAGATGGACGTGGCCCTGGACCCAGCAGGGAACCAGTCATTATTCATTAGTCTACTTTATACATTGAGCCGCTTAACTTATTCAGTAAATAATGCAGTAGGCAATTACAGAGAATGCTACATCAAAATCCTCTGCAGGCGTCGATTTGTGACCGATATTTAACGGTCATCTCATCTATTGATGATGTCCTTTAAAATGTTTATATTCTCTTGTTTTTTTTAAAGTCTGTTTCTGCTGTTTTATACTTGTGTTTGTGCGTGTGTGTGTGTGTCTGTGCGTGTATGTGTGTAGCTTCTGGCTACATACTAAGTCTCTCTTCTGTGTCACAAGTATAAAAATAGGACTAATTTTTATTTTTGATTTTTTTTTTTTTTTTTTTTTTTTTTTTTTTTTCATATCGCAAGGTACACGGACATTATCTTATTCACTGCATTCACTTCCCAATATTATTCCATTTGCCTCATCGTTTTCGCATTGGTTATTCCCTCCCACTAAGTTTTACCACCTCTTAATGTTTCTTTTTCCTTGTATTTACCATCATTTCCCCACTTCACAAAGCTCACTCTCAACGCGTCCTGCTCTTTTCCTTTGTTTGAGAGATATTACAGTCTTAGGAAAACTGCGAATGAAGCCCTTTTGATACATCTCCATCCAATAAATATCCAAATTCTGAACTTGAAAAGGAAGACTGAATGTTGCAAATACACTAAGGAAGATATAAAAATATAAATAAATATCCTTCACTTTTACCAAAAAAGAAACAAAAAAATCAAAGATTTCAATCGAGACTCATTATTCATTTTTACATTTCTCTTCCTGAGACTAAACCTAAATGCAATTTCCACTAAAATCTAAACACACACCCCTTGCTAAATCTAATTAACCCCCACAAAACCTAAATACACCCTCAATAAACCTAAACACACACCCCCACTAAATCTAAGCACAACCCCTGCTAAACCTTAACACACACCCCCACTAAACCTAAGCACATACCCTGCTAAACCTAAACACACCACCACTAAATATAAAGACACCCCCACTAAACAGAAGCACATCCCCCACTAAACCTGACCACACCTCCTGCTAAATCTAAACATACCACCACTAAACCTACACACACACACCCACTAAACCTAAACACATATATACCCCCACTAAACCTAAACACACACTCACACTAAACCTAACCACACCCCCTGATAAACCTAAACACACCACCAATAAACCTAAAAACACAACCCCACTAAACCTAATTTTCAATAATATATTTTTATGGTTGTGAGTACATAAAATGAAGTATTATTAACCTGTAGAGTTTATTTACCGCATAATTTACAAAAGAAAAGGGGCAGGGCAAGGGATGGGGGAAGGGGAAGGGGAAGGGAAAGGGGAAGGGAAGGGGAAGAGGGAAGGGGAAGGGGAAGGGGAAGGGGAAGGGGAAGGTGGCGGGGTATATGGGTTTGAAACCTACCCTTTTATCTAAGTTGGGTCAAAGATGGTCATGCCAAGTTTTGTTTAGATCGGTCAAGTGGTTAGGATTTCTATGCGCACAAACATACAAACATTCAGTTATATATAATTATACTACGTAGATATATATATGCATGCAAATGCAAAGCCATTCAGAAGTTTAATGTGTTTATTATACCGACGTACTATTACCGAAATTCTGCATACAGCCATTAACAGAAGCCTTCTCGTTAACTGTCAAAACACATAGGTAAAAAAAAAAAAAAAATAAAAAAATAAAACATTTGGAAGAGACTGACCAAGTGGTTGATCATTTGCTGCCACAAATTCAGTTTACTGCCTAATGTCTTTTATATCAATTTTGGCTTTACAAAGTACAAATAAAAAATACACAGAAGTATCTTCAGCGCAATCGAGTTTTCTGTACATCGTATAATCAAGGCCACCGAAAATAGATCAATCTTTCGGTGGTCTCGGTATAGTGCTGTATGAGTCGCGGCCCATGAGTATAACCACACCCCAGTGTTGGCCTGGCCTATATCGTTGCCAGACGCACGATTATGTCTAACTTTAACCTTAAATAAAATGAAAAAAAAAAAACTACTGAGGGTAGAAGGCTGCAATTTAGAATGTTTGATGCTTGGAGGGTGGATGATAAACAAAGCAATTTCCAGCCATCTAGCCTCAGTAGTTTTTAAGATCTGGGGTCGGACAGAAGAAAGTGCGGACGGACAGACAAAGCTGGCTCAATAGTTTTCTTTTCAGAAAACTAAAATCAGGGACCTGCGATTAATTAGGTGTTTCTCCAGGCATTAGACAGAAAGCAAGAGTTTTTCACGAGAAGCCTGGAAATTGACATAAGTTTTTGTTTTGTTAAATGATCAAATGAAAATGAGAAAGTTACAAGTTATTTATACTACAATGTCAAAGTTCTGATGATGATAATTAATAAAAATTTGGCTCTGAAGCCCAGAGCTTAAGACAGTAAAAAGAAGGAGTTGGGGTGGTTGGAGAGGGAGATGGAAGAAAAAAGGAAATGGGAACAGAGGTAAAGTAAAAGGCTAAAAAATTGATGCATACGAACAAGACGAAAGGGGGTCCTCCAGTCAAGGGTTCGAGATATTAAATTTGGAGGTCAAGGGGTACTAAAGGGTTTGGTCAATTTTTTGTACTCTTTCTTTCAGTTTTAAATTTTTTCCTTTTTTTTGTCTAACAATTCACTGGACACTTACTAATGGCAAGGCATTATTTTTAAGATAACTCGCACTACTAAACGTTAGCTAACCCTATCCCTCCAACCAACGATTTGGGACACGATAACTAGCAACCAGGTTCTATGGGTGAGGATGGAACGAACTGGGTAAAGAGCGCCAAAAGAATTATTGAAATCTGTTCAAAACACAAAGTTCTGAATATGGCTGATGCCTGCACCCAAGGAACATGCAGGTGAAATTACAATTTGAACAAAGCCTCCACGAGAGCTCCATCAAAAGACACGGTTTCAACTTTTACAGACGCGCATCTCATGAAGTCTCCCCAGTCTTTTGAATATTTGGTAAAATCAATTTCGCCCTGCTCTTGTGCAAAGTTACCTAAGTGCATAATGCAATATTCGGAACTTCGGAATAGCAAAAATGGGAATTGTTTTGCTCTGGAAGCTGTTTTATTGACTTGACGTCTTTTTTTAATTTTATCCTTTTTAAACGAGAGCCTCCTGATTATTGAACGTCTGTCTTGTTCACGAAGTTACTATCGAATTGAATTGAATATGGAATTTAGGCCAAAGGCCAAGCGTTGGGACCTATGAGGTTATTCAGCGCTTAAACAAAAATTGACAGTAAAAGGTTTGAAAGCTGTAACAGGAGGAAAACCTCGCAAATGCACTATGAATCAATTGCTACGAGAGAGTGGAAAGTAAGATGGAAGAAAGAGCATATGAAAGGAGGTACAGTAAAAGGAACGAAAGGGGTTGCAGTTAGGGGCCGAAGGCACGCTACAAAGAACTTAAGTAATGCCTACAGTGCACCGCAAGAGGTGCACTGACGGCATTACCACCCTTTTTAGGGTTCCTCTGCTCACTCATGTCCTTTTTCCTTAATTCTGAATCAAAGAAATAAAATGTGAAATGTTTCTCGTGAATTTCCTCAAACTAATACAAATCCTTACTATGAGAGGTTTTTTAATTCACCTGAAAATTATGTGTTCCGACTCTGAAGAATATCTCTAATCATGTTTTCTTTTAGCTTACTTTCATAGGTTCCCCTTTCATCTACTTGTTTTCACTCTCATTATTCTGCCTTCGACATCTAGATTAAATCTATACTCCTATTCTCCTCGCCTCGTTCTTTTCCTTCCATTTCCAAAACCACGATTCAAATATTTATTTTTTCTATATTGAAGCAAAAATCACTTAACTGCCCCTCCCTCTTCACGTTTCTTGATTTTCTTGATTTTTCTCGATCTAAAGATCCGACGATTTTCCCCTCTCTGTTCTTTTCGTTATCTCTAATAATAGCTTCCTATACAGCCCCTTTTAAAATTCCTTAAATCTTGACCATTTGGAATTCTTTTCAGTTAATTATATCTGCCCCATCCAGAATCTCATATGTATTTGAGAAAGGCTTTTCTCCGTGTACAGTGTTTTATTCAGTTTTATTAATTA
Source organism: Macrobrachium nipponense (assembly GCF_015104395.2). Taxonomy (NCBI): domain Eukaryota; kingdom Metazoa; phylum Arthropoda; class Malacostraca; order Decapoda; family Palaemonidae; genus Macrobrachium; species Macrobrachium nipponense. Next base: position 28,609,694 of record NC_061093.1, on the reverse strand, counting down.
TATAATCTTTATCATCCTTTAAAGCGCTTTTCTTCCTTTGAAAGTGTTCGATTTACTGAACGCAACTATGCTATCCTACTGATATCTTCCCTGTCACTGCATATCATGCGGTGCACTGTAGGCATTACTCAAGGTTATGGCGTCCCTTCACCCACTCCTATTTCTCGATATCATGTGTTTCGGATCCCACAATAACCTGTAGGTCCCGTTACTAGGTTAAGTATATCTTAGTTTTACCAGACCACTGAGCTGATTAACAACTCTCCTAGGGCTGGCCCGAAGGATTAGATATTTTTACGTGGCTAGAAACCAATTGGTTGCCTAGCAAAGGGACCTACAGCTTATTGTGGAATCCGAACCACATTATATCGAGAAAGGCATTTCTATCACCAGAAATATATTCCTCTGGTTCCGCGTTGGCCGAGCCGAGAATCGAACTTGGGACCACCGGATTGGTAGCCGAGCGTGAAATCCACTCGTCCAACGAGGAACTCCCATTGCTAGGTAACCAGTTGGTTCCTAGCCACGTTAAAATATCTCATCCTTCGGGCCAGCCCTATAGGAGAGTTGTTAATCAGCTCAGTGCTCTGGTTAAACTAAGATATAATTAACTTTTTCTCCCTCTCCTACCTGCGAGGTTTTCCTCCAGTTACACCTTTAGAGTATTTTTACTCTTAATTTCCCTTTCTGGCCCGAATGACCTCATAGATCCCAGTGCTAGGCCTCTGGTGTAATTTTCATATTCCATCCCATCCCTAATGATACCTTATTTTCTTAATTAGGTGTACAGGTGCTGATCTTGCCGATAATGACTGGACCGAACTCCAGCTTGTAATTTACGACGTAACGTTATTCATCACTTACCGCCATTGTCGTGAGTGACCTGGTTCTTCCAACCCTACCTCAATATAAATATATACATTATATACATTTTCCAGCCGCGGACCTGATTTGCCATCAGCCAGATGATTGGTTAACTGCAAAACGCTGTCTTTGCTAAACAGGGGGATTGTTTTAATAGTCCACCAACAACCTACTAGTTAATCTAAAAAAAAAACAAGGGAACTGTTCAGTATGGGTAGGAAGGGGAAAAAAGGAAGGGGAAACAGAAGGGGAGGAAGTGGCAGGTAATGGGGAATCAGGGACAACGGACCTTCCATTCTATACCTGAAAATGTAAAACGTAAATTGGCTAATCTGGTCGAACTGGTAATGACTGATTGAGTTATTCGCGAGAGGTGGGTTACGCAAATGGGGAACGGGATGCAAAATCAAGAACCACTTGTGTGAATTGCTCCAAAATATAACATATCACTTTTAAGGTGCAGAGATGGAAGGGAAAATACAGAGTAAAACAGACATCGCCAGAACAATCCCTGCTCAGTTGTAGTCCGAACCTAGCAAAAAATAATTAAATAAATAAAATTATATTAAATAAAATGTTATCCTTATTCTCTTCTGTCTTCAGTACGAGCTGAACAATTTACAATGGAAATGCCATTATTAGTTTTATGTTTTTCGCTGGTGGACGCATTCTGGCCTCAACCGGCAATACTAGATTGGTTTTCGAAAACTACCGCTGCTGCCGGCAAGAGCTGTTGCTGTCAAGAGCAGCTCAGACATAAATCACCGATAATATATAAACAAATTTAATAACTTCATACTCACTGAATTTATTTAATCTTCCTAACACTGCAGAGACCAGACAAGCTCGGACATACTAAATCACCGATAACATATATAAAAATGTAAGATCTTAATACTCACTGAATTTATTCAATCTTCCTAACACTGCAGAGACCAGACAAGAATAAGAAAATCAATTTAATGCAATCTCGATATTTTCAGATGTTGAATTTATTGTCTTGAAAAGTTAAAGGAGTATTTCCCATTTGAAAGCTGCTATTCACATCCAACCTGGCATGACAAAAAGCGATTACCACATTTTCTATACACTGAGTTCAAGCTTTCGCTGCAAGCAGCTTTAGCCGAGACCCTCATCATTAAAAAAAAAAAATTTATTTTTCTTCAGCTGAAAGCGCTTCCGTTAAAGATTGCTCGGGCTGAGAATATGAAGGTTCACTATTACTGTACAGTTAACGGACCATTTCTGGCAGTCTAGGATTTGATGTGCATATTCTATCACATTTACTTGGTAACATGAACACTTACGATTTTGCAGTGAAACGAGGTATATTTTACAAAAAGAAATAGTAAACTAATAGCAGTTGCTTATGAATACAGTTCATTTCCCCATGGACTGTGCAAATGCAGGCGCTTAAAGTAAACATGAAAATAACCAATGCTATTGGCAGTTTCATTTTTTTCCTCTCTCTCTTTTTTGCCTTTTACCAAAAGGTAAAAGATTAATAAGTACTGTGGAATTTCTACTTTTGACAAAAGCGGAGATAAATAGCTCGTCTTCACAGCATCTTCTCTTTTTTTACCTAAAACATCCGTGCGTTCAGGCACCAGTTATAAATTAACTTATTAAATTCATCGGCTGATACGTTACCTAATGTCTGCCCTAAATGGATATTAATACCGAATATTTTTGTTGCTGGAGCTGAAAACAAAAATAATAATAATAATAATAATACACGTGCGTTTTGATTTGTCTTGAAACTATTGAAGTAACGTGAACTTAGACGTGGAACTGAATACCCTGAAAAACGTTAAGAAAACCAATTCCAGGCACGACTTCATCATGAAGAGTAGCTATAAGCTTTAAGTAATTTAACTAATGAGGAGAGTTTACCTTAAAAAAGGAAAGTTCAAGGTAAATGTAAAAACAATACCGAGACATAGCACGAACACACCGTCATTGTCCACTATGACTGAACTGAATGTAGACTTTAGGCCAAAGGCCAAGCACTGGACCTATGAGGTCATTCAGCTCTGAAAGAGAAATTGACAGTAAAAGGTTCAAAAGGTGTAACAGGAGGATAACCTCGCAGCTGCACGATGATTCACTTGTTAGGAAAGGGTGGAAAGTACGATGGAAGAAAGAGAATATGAAAGGAGGTACAGTAAAAGAAACGAAAGGGGGTTGCACCTAGGGACCGAAGGCACGCTGCAAAGAACCTCAATCAATGCCTACAGCGCACCGCATGAGGCGCTCTGACGGCACTAACCCCCTAGAGGGTATGGTGCATTATGAAAATCAATGCTGAATGAAAGGTAAATATACTTTAATTACTTTGACACTGAATGGAAGGATAGTGCATTGTTACTGCGTGTGATAAGGACACATACTACTATGAAAGAATTCAAACGTAACGGACCCATCTCAGATGTTGTTGATATGGTCAAATTGTTTGAACTTCTTTGGTATTTACGTGACTCGTATTTCTAAATGAATATTAATCAGTCTCCTCCCTTCTAATCCCAGCTATATAAAATAATACACAAGGACACGAAGACTTTCTGTTATCTAAAGAGATGTGGATTCCTTATTCTAAATATGAAGAAGCCGACAGTAGTAATTAATATTGAAGAAGCCGACAGGACAATTATTACTGAAGAAACACGCCAGTTTTTATTATTATTGTAAGGATGCTGACAGGTGTCAGAATCATTCATGATAAAGAGTAAATGAGTTATATATCTGAAATGCCGGTTTTAAAAATCTGTTCTTTTACAGGTTTATTCAAAGACTGAAACTTAGGGCGACTTTCATCTACATATGATCAATATAGTCTGCAAAACAGGTTTAATAGCACAATTCATCCATCTGATATATATCGGATCTGAGCAACTGAATACGATCAAAAGTACTGAGGCGAAAAACAATGGCTTTCAGATTCCGACATTGCCAGTATTTCATATATTCTGTCTGGAATTTCAATTTTTCTACTAATATTCATCATCATTTCATATGAAAACCTATTCACATGGAAAAAGCACACAGGAACCGTTGACTTGAAACACAAGCTTCCAAAGAATGTTGGCTTCAACCTCCCACCGCAGACACCACACTGCAGGAGTAACTGATCATGCAGAGCCAGCGATATTTCGTCACTCTAGGGGAGGCGCGAACTCGCAACATCTGAGCGGCATGCCACGACGCTAGCGACCATACCAGCGGACCAGTATAATGTACTAATATTTGCCATAAGACGATGATTTATGGAAACAAGAAAAACTAGACTACCGCCTCATTCTGTTATACGAAACAATGATAAACTTCCCTCCAACGACAGAAAGTGTTAATGAGAAAATATTTCTTAAAGTGTAGACTCCTAATCTTAGAATGATTAAATGCGCAGGTGCATTTGATTTTAACAACCATAAGCAGAGCACTCCCACGCGCGCGCGCGCACACACACATATATACTTCTCTCTCTCTCTCTCTCTCTCTCTCTCTCTCTCTCTCTATCTCCTCTCTATATATATATATTATATTAATAATATATATAGATATATTATAATAAATATCTATATATATATATATATATATATATATATATATATATGCAATGTGTGCCTATGCATATAGATATATATACAAAACAAAACAATAGTTTTTGCTTTTATCCACTTATTCTCTATGAAAAACGTAAAAGCATATCTTTCTAAAAATGATAATGCTCGAATATTATATATATAATATATTATAATATTAATATTATACTATATATAATATATTATATATATATAATAATTATAATACCTAAAAAACAGCAGGTAATTGCTTTTTATCCACTTACTCTATATGGAAAACGTATAAACATATCTTTTTCTAAAAATGATAATGCACGAATATATATATATATATATATATATATATATATATATATATATATATATATATATATATATAGTATATATATACAAACACAAAACAGCAGTAATTGCTTTTTACCTACTTATTCTATATGGAAAAAAACGTATAACCATATTTTTTTCTAAAAATGATACCAAAAAATTATATATATACTATATGTATAACTGAATCACGAAAGTTAGGAACGTGATAAATCTATAAATAAAGATATATGCACGAAGGAAAAATAAACGAAGGAGTAACTGCGAGACTTTCTACGTTTCCACGTCCTTTACTGAGCAGAACTGACATACAGGAGGCAAAAGACAAAACAAGAAGATTCGTATAACTGACAGATAGGGATTCTAAAGAGATTAGTACCTAGATCCGACACACCTGGAAGAGAGTAACCTTCCCAAACAAGCATAAACAATGGGTGCAATTAAAAGTTTAAGATAACCACTTCAGATACAAGGACAAGACAATTAAAGAATTATAGGTGACAGCTGTTCAGAACTTTGGTAAACAAAACCATGTTCACAATACATATTCACAATACAGGTTAGACATACATTACAACGAAGATAACTCAAAGGCAACTAATTTTCATTTAAGTCTGTAATTATATCTTTGAGGTCATTCTTAAATATGTTACAAATACAAGGGTCTAAATGAAAAAGGCCACGACTAACTTTGTAACATGTTTAAGAATGACCTCAAAGATATAATTACAGACTTAAATAAAAATTAGTTGCCTTTGAGTATCTTCGTTGTAATGTATGTCTAACCTGTATTGTGAATATGTATTGTGAACATGGTTTTGTTTACCAAAGTTCTGAACAGCTGTCACCCATAATTCTTTAATTGTCTTGTCCTTGTATCTGACATGGTTATCTTAAACTTTTAATCGCACCCATTGTTTATGCTTGTTTGGGAAGGTTACTCTCTTCCAGGTGTGTCGGATCTAGGTACTAATCTCTTTATAATCCCTATCTGTCAGTTATACGAATCTTCTTGTTTTGTCTATTGTCCCATGTATGTCAGTTCTGCTCAGTAAAGGACGTGGAAACGTAGAAAGTCTCGCAGTTACTCCTTCGTTTATTTTTCCTTCGTGGCATATATCTTTATATATACTATATATATGTATATATATAAAAAAACAGCAGTTATTGCATTTATCACTTATTCTATATGGAAAACGTATAAACATATCCTCTTCTAAAATTGGTAATATACGAAATAAAAATGAAATAATGATCAACCACTAACGAAAAATCCTGTGTCTGTACATGAAATTTAACATGAATTAATACAGTTGTCTTTCAATATAAATTCTCTCATATTGATTCCATTACTTGAGAAACATCTATGGACCATTTTCTTGAAATCAACAACTTTAAGGTGGCAATAACATCATTATTTATGAAACCATGATATTATATATTTTTTCACATGAAGCTAATTCTATGTACATTATGCCTATGTAACAATTTTGTCAAAAATTATATTCGTTTTTGAGATATTTTCAAAACAAAACAAAAAAAAGTGTGGGTGCTTTTTATTTCTTTAACTCCCTTATTTGTGATCTAGAATGTGTTTTATCATGCTTTTATAGTATGACATCACTATTGTTTGTGTTGTTACCTTAAGGCTTAAGTTGTTTCACTACGTTGTGCGGTCTGTGAAAATCCTTCGTTCTAAAACCTAATTCCCCTCACACGTAATTTTTTTATATTTTGCAAAAACTTTTAAAAATTTCCCAAAAATTATTGTCACACATTTAAACATCAGTAACAACAATAAACTTGTTATAGAGGATATTAATAATGTTCCCCCAAAAATTGTGATGTATGATTAATGATAACGATCATGATTAACGTAAAAAACTAAACAATCCAAGAATTTCCAAAAAAAAATTATACTGTCAAAATTAAAGAACGTGACATTTATTAACCCCATCAAACTTGTGAATAATTTGTAATGATGAAGATAATGGTGATGAATGGGTAACAATACATGAAAATGCAAGGAAAATATGGATAATGGTTATAAAAAATAACAATCACTGAATGAAACATCATGAAGAAAATAAAAGTTGTACTCACCAAAACGTGAGAAGTTCTCTTGCATATTACTTTTGATGAGTAGTCAGATGCATTAATCTATAGCTAGACAAGCGTCACCAACAAGGAATTGGAGGGAGCTGGAGTGGGGGTTGGGGGTGGTGGGAAGCGGGAATACCCTTGAAAGGATTACGCCACAACTTACTATTGTAGTAGGCCTAGAGACAAGAGAAAGACTAGGACATGGTATGGTCCGCTATAACGCCACTGCAACATAGACCCAGTCGTCTTCGTCACACAGTTTCCAACTCTCCATGACATTTCCGCATTGGACGCCACAGATATATATTTTCACTATGCCTTTGTTCTCGTTCAAGTTTCCATTTTACCCCCTTTCATCAGCTTTCGTCAGCCATTCACAGATAGTGACAGGACAGTGTTACCACATTTCCACACTACAGACTTCCACACTCTCCTAAATTTTAAATTCATTCAAACATCGATAAAATCCAACGTGTATAAAACGACATATACTTTCCTTCGCAGTCGATAGATCTTTTAGCAAATAAATCACGATCACTTTTTACATTTATTAAAACAGTTTTAAATAGATTTATGTTATTTTAATTAGATGGAAAGAAACCTAAAGCTGTCACTCTCCTCCGTTGCCTGCATCCGACAGACACAGCTCGCGAGAGTTCTGTTGCTTCTTCGGTGCAAGCAACCATTCTTTGATGGTTCTTCATTCAATCATTATTATTATGCAAACGTATATATAAATAAGGAAATGACGGAGAATTTGGGTCAATGAATCCCAGATGAAAATAGTTTATCTGACCACAATAAACCCCTAAAAACTGTGGAAATTTTTTCCACACTTGGTGCAACACTGTAAAATGAAGACGCCGCTTCTGCACCCGTGCATCAAAGCTTCCCCACCGGAGGCCAATTTCCCCGTTTCGGCAACACTTCTGTCAGCATCCTTCTTCCAAGAATTCAAACCGGTATGATAATGGTGACTGGAAAAGTAATTTTACTTCCGCCAAGGCGACACCAGGACGGCTGACATCCATCCAATCAAGGTATTTTTTGTATTGTGGGCTGTTGCTGACGTGAGACTAAACACATTATACCGGTTCAGAATGGTTGGCACAATTTCGCAGTTGGTTCCATCACCTGCTATGACACTGCCTTACTCAATAACAACACTTTCACCAACATCTAAAAGCAGAAAAGGCACATAACTATCACTACCACCATCATCTGAACACGAAACATCATCCAACACAGCCTACATGTCCCTTAGAAGTCAACGGCAACCAGAGATATTTCCTTTTTTCACAATATCCGGAGACGGCAGGACACCGTAGCAGGGTATTATATATTCCACGTTGCTTTAACTCATTATAGCGGTAATGTCATCACTGGATGAATAATCATACCACGTACAATTGCTAAAAAGTTGCTCGTTTACGGAACCGAATGACCACTCATGACAATAACAATTGCACTGATTGGCTGGCAAGTCGCACTCGCTCGGTGCATCACCGCATTTAGTTCCTATAATAATAACCAATCCTTATAGCGGCACTCCAGAAACAATAAGCCTAGATTGGCTGGTTTGCTACATGGCTTATTAGCCTCCATTATGAACAAAAACTGGTTATGACACAAAGCGTTTTACATCTAACGTAACTGATAACGCTCCATGTTTCTAGAGTAGCACTATGAGGACTTTTCTGTCACCGAGAATGTCTAATAAGCCATGCAGCAAACCAGCCAATCTGGGCATATTGTTTCTGGAGTGCCGTTATAAGGATTGATTATCACTATAGGAACTAAATGCAGTGATGCACCGAGCGAGTGCGACTTGCCAGCTAAATAGTGCATTTGATATTGTGAGTGATCCTCCGGTTCCGTAAGCGAGCAACTTTTTAGCAATTGTAGGCGGTATGATTATTCATCCAATGATGACATTACCGCTATAATGAGTTAAAGCAACGTGGAATATATAATAGCCTGCTACGTTGTCCTGCCATCTCCGGATATTGTGAAAAAAGGAAAAATCTCTGGTTGCCGGTGACTTCTATGGGACAGGTAAGCTGTGTTGGATGATGTTTCGTGTTCAGACGATGGTGGTAGTGATGATTATGTGCCTTTTCTGCTATTAGGTGTTCGTGAAAGTGTTGGTATTGAGTAAGGCAGTGTCATAGTAGGTGATGGAACCAACTGCAAAATTGTGGGGTGGCTCCCGAGAGAAGACAAGGCACAAAGGTAGGAGCAATCAAACTTTTGAAACATATATTTGGCACTCGTCTCTGCCTTAAACACCTTACACATTGCTTAATGTAGTAAATGGCTCTGGTTATATTTGCTAGCGCAATGGAGTTTGTTCCATCTAAAAACAATTTCAATAATTGGAAATGATTAACGAGGATGTCGCAGAATCAAACGCCATGGGAAATTTTCGCTGCCACTGAGTCTACGGATATTCTAGTTTGAACGGAATAAAATGTCTGTGGTGTAGCTTGAGCTATTGCCCGTTTTCTTTGTACATTTCTTGTCATGTAGAAAAATTCGTTGTAAGGTATGCGCTCTTCTTTGCTCATTTAGTCTACGTTTGTCAAGTTCGATCTGCATTCTTATATGGACATGGATCTTGGTTGATAATGAAACTGAACTAAACGCAATGTCAGTTTCAGAATATAGCTTTAAGAAGAATAGTAGGAATCAGTCAGCAAGGAAGAGTAAGACATGATACCATATTGTAAATTATGGAAGTTCCATACATAGAGATGATGATATATAGGGGATTAAGATGGCAAAGACTTGTACTGCGCACCGGAGCCCGGAGTGAGCTAGACTGATGTGGACACCAGAGGAAGAGGTAGAAGTAATAGACCTAGACCTACCCGGATGAAAACTGTGAGTCTAGAGATAAAGCATGGCGTTCGAAGAATTTCTTTAAGGAAAACACATTCCTATAAGTAAAACCTATTAAAATGCCTAATGAGTCTAGGTAGCAACAGGTTTATTTCAACATACCAAACGCCCAGCTAAAAACTGCTATTAAAACAATATTCAGCGCAGTGTACATCGCATGAGAGCGCTTTATTTGTAGCGAACGTGAAATTTAATTTGTTTGTAAATGGTTGTCGCTCTCTGCCACTGCAAGTAAATAATAGTTATCAATTGGATTTTGTTTCATTCGTCCGGTATAAAATAAATTTGATTAGAGCAAAAATAAAAACAGGTTCCGGGACATTTTATTCTTTAATTCTATCTAAATTATATGTGTATATATATATGTGTGTGTGTGTGTGTGTGTGTGTGTGTGTGTGTGTGTGTGTGTGTGTGTGGATTTCATTACGTTTGTTCAGACTCTTAAATAAGTAAAATATGCGCCGAAGTTTCTTCATCGAGTTTTCTGTACAGTATAGAATGCTGTGTGAGCCGTGACCTATGAAGCTTTCAGCCATGGCACGGTGATGGCCTGTCTATAGCGTCGCCAGACGCACGATTATGGTTAACTTTAACCTTGAATAAAATAAAAAAACTACTGGGGCTTGAGGGCTGCAATTTGGTATGTTTGGTGATTGGAGGCTGGATGGTCAACATACCAATTTGCAGCCCTCTAGCCTCAGTAGGGTTTAAGATCTGAGGGGGGACAGAAGCTTGCCATCAATAGGTTTATGTTACAGCAAACTAAAAATAATAAATCTTTAAAAAATTAGTTATAAAAGGGAATAAGTAAAAATACGGTACTAAATTATAAAAGAGGAATAGTTTAGTGTATAGGCCCATAATAATATCGTGGGCAGAACTTGTACGAAAGCCAATCAGTACATTTCAAAATGCTTTATGACTGACATCAGAGGAAATGCCGGCTTTACTTAAAGATGTTTACTCTGCCGAAAGAGAGCAACGGAGGCAATTGAGTGAGGGGAGAAAACCCAAACGGAGAAGGAAAAGAAAATGAAAAGGCAGTACAGCTATGAAAAAGGAAAGGCTCAAAGGTAATTGTGTGAGGGGGAGCAAGACGAAAGAGGAAGGAAAAGAAAAGGCGGAGGAGAAATGGCGGAAACTGAGAACTGAGGAAGAAGCTGGAAAAGGGAAGTTAGCGATACAGATGGAGATGGTAAAATAAAAAAAATGAAAATAAGTAAATAAAAAATTGTAAGAGCGTAGCGAATATTGCAGACCGATAAGTTACGTTTTATTTTTTGAGGATACTCGAAGACTGTCGTGGTCAAGGTAGTTTCTAAGACTTTTTAACAAAAGTTATTGCGCTACTGCTTCTGTTTAACCTATTCTGTCGTTTTCAATTCGCCGTTTTGATTTCAATACAATAATCGGCGGAGGATTAAAGTTACTGAAGAGCAAATTACTTCAGCGTATAATAATAGTTGCAGGGGATATTTGAGTGTTGACTAAAATAATGTGGATTCTCCGAGATCCTGTTGGCTGATTGGATAGCGTCACTGACTGTCCTGATTTCGTCCCCGTCCACCTGGACGGTGGTTCGCTCGCCATGGGGGGACGAAATTGTTATCAACTTAAAATTCCCCTTCGGTACATATATGAAAATATATCATTTGGGAGGTAAAGTGAATTTAGATATTAAAGGACATTTGTAGCTTGAATTGATATATATATATATATATGTGTGTGTGTGTGTGTGTGCGTGTGTGTGTGTGTGTGTGTGTGTGTATATATATACACACACACATACACATATATATATATATATATATAATATATATATATATATATATATATAGATATATATATATATATATATATATATATATATAGATATATATATATATATATCAGAGCAGGAGCCGTTGTTCAAAGTGAAACGAAGGGACAGGCACCTTGTACATAAAACAGCTTTTTGGACGAGGCTTCGTGATTTACGTTTCAGTGGCATTTTCAAGAATGATACAATTTTAGACGCTAAAATAGTTTACATTTATACTGATAATACACTCATATAAATGATACTGAAAACCTAAACACATAAAATTAATAAAAAGAATGAGATAAAAAAATTCATCATAATATCTATATATACACACATGAACACACACACACACATATATATATATATATATATATATATATATATATATATATATATATATATATATATATATATATATATAATATATACATATATTATATGGTGTGCTGTGTGTGTGTGTGTGGTCGATTTAGTTCAGTCGAGTAATCCCAGAGTAACAAAAAGCTTAAACATTTTAAAGTAACTGAAAATCAACTGAAAAAAAATCAACTTTTAAAATCACGTTATTGACAGCTTGCAATGTGCGCAAAGGCAGGCGAGAGTGAGCAGTATATAGATGTGATACATAAAACTGAACTAGAATGTCAGAATTAGAGCCTCTTTTTATCTCGTTTAATGGTGTTGGTAAAAGTTATTCAAATTTTGCTAACAAAATTGATTATAACATTTTGGTTAGCGAGTGCGTAAGGATTCCGAGTATCGCACGTCATCTGTTTTATTATAACACCATTCAGACAACACGAATTTTTTTTACTTAAATGACTGATTAGACAAATTGAAAAATGTTGGGCAAATTGAATGTTGATGAGACGATTACCAATGAGAAACAATTTTCCACTTCAGAGGGGAAAATATTATGATTGGAAAATTTAAATAACCACTCTTACTCAAAATAAATGTAGATTTCTTTTATATTTCAATAAAATCTAAGAATAAAAGGTTAATGTTAAATACACCATGACACAAGAGATGACGACAAATCCCTAAAGAGAGAGAGTTATAAAAAATTTTAGGAATGCATCACCAGACTGCTCGGCCAAAATTCGTTTCAAGTGCTCAAAAAAAAAAAAAAAAAAAAAAAAAAACAAAAAAAAAAAAAAAAAAAAAGCTCGTGAATTTTCATATCCAAGTTCTATTTAAGAGAGGGAGGGATTGCCTCTCCTGAGCCACTTGGAAAGCAAATGAGTATCAGGGGTTGGACGAATTAGCAAATAAAAAATGAGCTTAAACCTATTTTTAACAAAGACATCACAATGCGCCACTGAAGGAGAGTTTTAATTGTGTCTTGCGAGTTGGGTGGACAAGAAAAAACACCCACTCATCGCTTGAAAACACGTCGAAGGAGGTCAGTCGAGACAACTTACTCACAGTGAGAGAGAGAGAGAGATTGTGTGTGTGTGTGTGACTGCAAGAGAGAGAGTGTGTGTGTGGCTATGAGAGAGTGTGTGACTGCAAGAGAGAGAGCGTGTGTGTGCGTGACTGCAAGAGAGAGAGTGTGTGTGCGTGACTGCAAGAGAGAGAGAGTGTGTGTGTGTGACTGCAAGAGAGAGAGAGAGAGTGTGTGTGTGGGACTGCAAGAGAAATAGAGAGAGAGTGTGTGCGTGACTGCAAGAGAGAGAGAGTGTGTGTATGTGTGCGTGTGACTGCAAGAACGGCAGAATTCTAAACAACTTTTACAAAGGTTGCGATCTAAGCTTAGCGCTTAGAGGAACAGAGAGAGAGAAAAAAAAATCTTCAGCTACCTATAAAACTGCTAATCAGGAAGAGACAGAACTAACAGATTTAGTAATAGGGCCAATGTCAGAGCCTGCTCTGTCACAGGGAGCATATTTTTGAAAAGGGAATTTCCAAAAACGGAGAGCAACAGTGCAAACTCAAACGCTGTGAGGAGGCCACCATTAGGATGACAGAATAGAAGAAACTTTAAATAGCGCGATTTTAGACAATATATGCTGTGTTACTATGATTAAATCACTGGCCAGATCATTCCTATTGGTATCACATGAAATATCTACCACCCAATCATTATTTCACAACTGTATCCGTTCTGTTAAGATTGGAGGTCAGATTTTATATGATTTTGCAACTGTATGTAATTCATATCAAGTAGGTTATGGTTATTACTTGGCCAAATTCACTGCTTCCTGACTCATTAACCTTGAAGATTAGGAGGACGTAGGTGTGGATTTCCACAGCCAGTATGATACGTGTAACCAATTACTAACATGTATTATTGTTAACATATCCATTGGCCATATTTTAAAAGTGACGATAATGACCTTTAATCGCCTAATTAAAAGCAAAATTAATAATGAGCTATATAATAATCTTTGTAATTGGCAACGCAATTATCTAGGATGAGCATCATTGCAAAACGAGGTGTTGGATCTCTATAGCTTGCTTTTGGGAAACGTTTCTTCCGTGACGAAGTACGCCAACTGATGGTCTTGGGGTAACTGCAGGTCATCATTTTTAATTTTATTATTTTGTTATATCTTGTCATCATGAACAGTCTGTGATCAAAGAAATGTAGTATTACCTCAAAGTTCTCTGTAAAATTCTGAAAAGATTCTCATCTTTTTCCTGCCGTTTTAATGGTCAATAGCTGGTATAAGCATAAACTGTATATAGCTGGAAGCACAACTTTCTTTTACATGGTACTGGAGATATATATATATATATATATATGGTATATATATATATATATATATATACACACATATATACATGTATATATATCATGTATATATAATATATATACATGTATATAATGTATATATATATATATATATATATATATATATATATATATATATATATCTATATCCAGTACCATGTAAAAGAAAGTTGTGCTTCCAGCTATGCACAGTTTATGATTTTGCCAGCTATTGAACATTAAAACGGGAGGAAAAAGATGAGAATCTTTTCAGAACTTTACAGAGAACTTTGAGATATATTCCTTTGATCACAGATTGTTCATGATGTCAAGATATAACAAATATACATACATATATATGTGTGTGTGTTGTGTCTGTCTGAGGATATGAAACACATGAAAAAACTTGTTTCACACAAATAAATTTCTGACTGACTCGCCACAGGACCGAACACTGATCTTTCGAGTGAGAGTCCAGGACATCAGCAATTCGGACGTGCAGGTCATAAAGGGGGTTGGAACCTAAGCACTACGTATACCTGAGATTTTTTCAGGGTGGGCGACTATGGCCCAACATACCAGGGAATTTTACCCAACTCCTCTACCCATCAGCGCTCGAATTGCTAACCTTTCATTCGATTTACCCCTGGAGTTCGATCCCGTGGTGAGTCAGAAATATATATATATATTATATATATATATATATAATTATATATTATATTAAAGTATGTATGTATATCATATATACATATAATATATATATATATATATATATATATATATATATATATATATATACTGAATACTCACTTTCTAGTAAGTAATCCTTTACCACGAAATAGAAAAAAATATTTATTCCCGTCTAACCTCAACTCATCATATTGACATTTTATTTTATTTTCTTTTAGTTTTACATTTTGCTTTGCTGACCATTCCATAACAAACTACTTATACCCAGAAAACATGAAAACTAATTTCACACCGACTGATCAAAGGTACAATTTACTGAGCTTAAGGCAGTCAGTCAAATGGATGCTTTGTGGTCGTGGTATTATCGACTCGAAGATAACTTGAGGATGTCTATTGCATTTTATTCAGTAGAATTGTCTTTAGAGTATTCGACAAAAAAAAATGCTATTCATGTTTCAAGAATTACATGACCGAAATCATAAAGATAGATTTATATACCATCTCATTTTGTTTGTCACGGAATCATAGTTCGTATTTTTGTCCATAATCACAGCACTAGTAATTTATGCTTTTAGTTTTCTGTCAAAAAAATAAAATAAACTATTGAGATGGCTATTTGTGTGTACGCCCTCAAATCTTAAAAACTACTGAGGCTAGAGGGCTGCAAATTGGTATGTTGATCATCCACCTTCCAATCATCAAACATCCTAAATTGCAGCCCTCTAGCCTCTGTAGTTTTAATTTTATTTAAGGTTAAAGTTAGTTAGGATCGTGCGTCTGGCACCGCTATAGGTACTAACAACACTGGCTACCACCGGGCAGCGGCTGAAAGTTACATGAGCCACGGCTGAGAGTTTTATGAACTGTGGCTGAGAGTTTTGTGTAGCGTTATACGCTGTAAAGAAAACTTGATTGCGTCGAACTTCTTTACTGACGGGGAACATCAACGCTAGAAGGTAAGACACTTTAATATCCTAGATAATGCTTATTATAATCTACGAAATAAAAAGCCGTCTGAGCAAATTTCATAAATATATGAAAATAAAAATGCGTGTAAGTACACACGCACCGCACAAATGTTTGCCAGTTACATAAATTCCATAAGAAAAAAAAAATTTGACTGGAACGCAACCCGAGCCCATCTCAGCGTCACTGAATTTTGCATCAAGAATAATCTACTCTGGATAAATCCCAGTGTAGTGTAAAATGTAAAATTGAATGAATGAATTTATAGAGCATTACAGGTCATGATTTAACTCGCTACTTGATCATCTGAGCTGGACCAGACGGTTGTCTTTATCGTCCTTGTAAACTAATAATAATAATAATAGTATTCATGAGATGAATCATATTTATATGGAACAGGCCTACAGGGACCATTGACTTGGGATTCAAACTTCCAAAGAGTGTGGTATTCATTTGAAAGAAATCACTGGAGATAAGAGGACGCACAGAAAGAATGAATCAGTGATAATAAAAATAATAATAATCAGAAAATTAACTCTTATCAAATAAGGCAGGCTTACAGGGGCCAATGACGTGAAAGTCAAACTTCAAAAAAAAAATTGGTTCATTTACAGAAAACTCGTTTGCACGCCAAGTTCACTTTTTCTTTTGAGTAAGATCAAAGATGTATATTATTACTGAGAAAATGTTGTGAAATTTTTAAGAGAGAGAGAAAATGTTAGCGCCAGTTTCGAGTGGAGTAATGTTGGTCTTCCTCAACGCAGATGTAAATGGCATCCTCGAATAATACTGAGAGAGAGAGAAAGAGAGATTCATGTTTTCCCAGGGATTAAAAACATCTGGAAATGTATATAAAAAAGTGTAATGATGTCGTGGCTTTTAATACAATTTTGTATCTCAGAAAGACTCATGTTAAAAGATGTTCTGATGAAATTCAAGAGAGTTGTGGCATTTCAGCTTCGAAAAATAAATAATGTCGTTTATTAACGTATTCAGCGAAGCATCTCTTAACTAAGTTGAAAGGCCACCTCGTAAATTAACACATTCATTATTGTATATTTTTGTGTGACTGTTGCTAGGCAACAAACGGCTTCTTTTTCTTTCACTTGGCCATTCGGACACACGATAATTGACAGTTACCAAAACGCAGCAATTACCTGTTGCTGAATTTACGTGAAGTGTTACACAAGTCGAAAACAATGAATGTATTTATCTTACTTACAAAGCATCCTGAATTAAAATTCGACTTATATGATACCATCAAAACAATACGAAATTACCCTAATTTTTGCCCTTTGCGAAATATCTTTTTTGATGTCCCCTGAAATTTCATGTTGATATCACAGCGTCATTAACCAGAGCAAGCGTTACGTTACGTTACGTTTCTCATTTTCTCGTCGTCCTCCATTATGAAGTATGAGCAACGCGCGCAATATTGTCAAGAGAAATTTTGCAGCTAAAGACAAATTACCCGCTGAGTGCAGATGAAGCCTCCTAGGAAACAGGTAAGACGGATGAGCAATTACCTGTCCGTATTTTTCACGTTGGCGTGAAGGTAATTGAGAGATTTTGGGGAATCTGGATAATGCGCTCTGCAAAATGCATTCCAGCATCCTGTCTTCAGAATGCCGAAGTAAAATAACATTCAAATGTCAGTAATGTACAACAACGGGAAGTTGTACTCAAATCACGATCTCCTCCATCAGGGTACAAGGACGAAACAAAAACCAAAGACGCCGCCAGTCATTCAGGAACAGTGATTACACGAAAGAAGACCACGTATAGATCTCGTTTATTCTTTTTAAATATATGCCCTGGTGAGCTGCTCATTTATCTTCACCGTCGTAGTCTTGCAAGGGGAAGTATTTGTCTAAAATGGGGAATCGGTAAACAGTGCAGTAATGTTCAGAGGAAACCCAAATTCACGCTCCTCTTTTGCTATGAATGTCGATAAAACCAGTTAAACTGTTACTGATGGTAGGTAATAGACATGGTCATTTACACACTCACACACATATCATATCATATCAGCAGAGTCCAATAAACATCAAAAAGGCCATAATTTATTCATAAGAGACGTTTCGCACATGGACATCCTCAATCTGCAAATATAACATACATTTCGTTAAAATTTACATAAAACTATTTTAGAACATAGTTGATAGAAACAAAGAAACATTTACAAAATTAAAATTAATACGACCTCAAAAGTATCCAGTGAAAAAGAAACCAGTTCACACCAAACCATCCAAAGGAGAAGGAGAAGAACGAATACATACATATATATATATATATATATATATATATATATATATATCTATAATATATATATATATATATATATATATATATATATATATATATATATATATATATATATATATATATCCAAGGCCACAGGAGGAGGAGTACTGAACGCTTTCGTGTTATTTCAACTTATTTTCGAGGTACAATAACACGAAAGCGCTCGGTACTCATCCTTTTATTTTTCCTGTGGCGCTGGCTAAATATATTGTCACGCGCTATTTGATGACATAGAAACATATATATACATACATATATATATATATATATATATATATATATATATATATATACATACATATATAACATATATATATATATATATATGTGTGTCAGTATAGTATATATATATATATATATATATATATATATATATATATATATATATATATATATATATATATAGTATATTATATATATATATATATATATATATA
The DNA here is from genome assembly GCF_015104395.2 of Macrobrachium nipponense. NCBI lineage: Eukaryota > Metazoa > Arthropoda > Malacostraca > Decapoda > Palaemonidae > Macrobrachium > Macrobrachium nipponense. The sequence goes on along the minus strand of NC_061093.1, from coordinate 28,591,007 downwards.
TTATATATATATATATATATATATATATATATATATAATAAATATATATATTATATATATACTACACGTACATATATATATATATATATATATATATAGATATATATATATATATATATTCAAAATCTAAAGTTATTAAGTAACTGGATTTCTGTACATCTTTCCCTTAGCTCATAGAGGTCAATATAACGCCGTTATGTACTATTTCACATCTCTGGTAGACTAGTATAAAATCACAACTAAACGACGACGAGAAACATCATATCATTTGTTTTAACAGAAGTCATTCTAGCTCGATCCCCACAGGGTGCAGCGTCGCCCGTACAGATCAAGTGGTGCACTGTTGGCATTCTAAAGGGTGTTTGCAAAGTCTCTTCGGCCCCTAGCTGCACGTACTCTAGTTTTTTACTTTATCTCCATCGCGTCGTTTCTTCGATCTTGCTGTCCATCTTCTCTGTTACTTCTCGATGCAACTGATGGTTTTTCTCCAAATTCAATCTCAAGATTCTTGTAGTACGTCTTTGCGTTATTTTCTAGATGTCTTTACTTGCTGACCAACCACGTATGCGTCTTTGCGTTATTTTCTAGATGTCTTTACTTGCTGACCAACCACGTTTTTTATTTTTTTGGCCGTTTTTTGCAATTTTGAAACGATTCTTTGTCCCTTTTTTTGCCAACCTCTACCACATGAAGGCATTTTTTTTTTTTTTTCGAATTATTGGCCGCTTTCTTTTATTTTTGCCAATCACTTTTGGTTTGGGTCAAGCCTTTTTTTTTTTTTTACCATTTTTGGGGGCTTTTTCGCCAACAACAAGCTCCCTTTGTCACTGTCTTCAACGCCAAATAGCCGTTAAGTGCCCCAGTGTTAACCTGACCGCCTAAATCTCGTCAGATCAGTAAACCAGTTCTGTACAGCAGCGCTACGTGATATTTCACATCTGCGGCAAACAGGTAAGGAATGATAACTACAAGACAAAGCACTTCAGTCGTCGTCACGATCCCCGCCAGCGAACATCTCCAAGACTGTGTGCAGCCAACCAGACAACCCATTGTCACCTCGGATTCTGTATATTAGTAGGTGATATTCCTAAATGAAATACTCGACGGGCCGCAGCTTATGGCAAGGTCTCTTTAACCTGTGTAGGTGTGTATGTGTGTGTGTGTGTGGCAGGCATAAACAGTCTTGGGAATTCTGGCTCTCATGCTCCATTTGTCTAAGTGTTTATCTTATCTTATCGAGCGATAAGAAAAACGTTGAGCATTGAGCAAGAAAGGAATATATTTTTGTATTCCTTAGAAAATTTTGATGATGTTCCACGGAAAATTAAGCTGCCTGTAACTTTCATTTTATTTCATAAACGCTGGCATTTTATGGGAAAAAAATTATTTTATGTGTTTTCATATTATTCTTGGGTATTTCCAATCGTAATTTTCCAAATATTTTCTAAATGTTTTCCAGTTACTCTGCAGAGGTAATGGCCGAAAATAAGTCTCGTTAAAGAATAATCCATGATCAATGAAATAAAGTAGTTTAACGCAATCTGAAATCAGTTTGTTCTTTGCAATCAAACTATGACACTAAATTCTCTGACATATTCCATTCTCTATTAGAAGGAAGCATCCTTTAAACTCAAGACGTAATGTTATTCAATGGATCTTTAATTCTTGTGAATTATTGTAACATGTCCAAATACGTTCCCATAATGCATCTTTCTATTGGAAGAATGATTGTTAGCCAGAATGCCTGGCTCAGCTCAGTTCAATGGGAATCAAAGCAGAAAGTTGGCTTTTGTAACATAGGACTACAAAGCCTGGAAAATGGAAAGAGAGAGAAAGAGGAAGAGAGAGAGAAATAGACGGGAGGCGGGCGGGAACAAGAATATAAAATTAGGGTCTAAAGCCAAGCTCTGGGACCTGTGAGGTCATTCATTGCTGAAAATAATGCTGAAACAATTGTTGAGAGAAGGCGAAAAGTAAGATGGAATAAAGACGGTATGAACGAAGGTACAATAGAAAGAATGGCAGAGGTTAGGGACGCTACAAAGAACCTTAAGGAGTGCCTACAGTGGACCGCGTGACGTTCGCTGACGACACTACCACCCTAAGGGAGGAGAGAGAGAGAGAGAGCAGACATGGAAGGGCGGGATCAAGGCAGAATGCTGGTCACGATGATTCTCATAATTCAGATCATGCAAAAAAGAATTTTTAACAGCATTTGTTGTTATTGTTGTTTGTTTGTTTGTTTGTTGTTTAATCTAATTTCTCGCGTTCAGAACGATTGTAACAAAATCCAACGGATGGCTCTTATTTACTCAGAGCGGCAGAGAGCGAAAACCGTTTTAACAAAAACAAATTAAATTGCACGTTCGCTGCAAGTAAAGTTATCGTACGCGAAGCAAGTTTTCCCCCCGATATATATTTTTCATTACCGTTTTAAACCTTCGTATGCTGCAATAAACACATTGCTAACTGAGCGCTTTAGTTGCGTCGATAAAATGCGCCGTGGGAGGGTAGTGCCATCAGAGCATTTCATGTGGTGCACAGTAGGCATTTACTTGGGGTTATTTGTGGCGTTCCTTCGGCCCGTAGCTGCAACCCCTTTCATTCCTTTTACCTTATCGTCTGAACCGCTTGACGAAGGGAACTTGCGAGAGACGAGGATCATAGTAGCTGCCATATTTGAGCAATATTAACAGTATTAACTGGACAATAAGTATCTATGGCAATCCAGGTAAATGAGCGTATTAAAAAAAAAACCTTTTAATTTACTGCCTGAATCAGTAACAATTAGACCACTACCCGGTCATTCAATGCTTGCGAATTTATGGAAAAGATGAATACTGGTTCGCTAGGAATAATAGTGGAACTGACTTGACTAAGTCTTTAATGAATTGTGCGTTAGTGGGAAGTGTGAAGATGTCCCAGGGGTAGGGGGGGGGGGGGGGGGGAATTTAAACCCCAAACCGATTATTGTTAGAATTACAGCAAACGCATCATTTTACCTGTCGGGAAAGGCAATAAACACGGTGCACAAAGTATTTCTTTTAATCTTTTGTTCATCATTTCCGTAAAACGCAGCAGCGAAAGATAAACGGAATTGTTTGTAAGCTTTTCTGACACATTTCCGGAAATCCAAATCTGTTGCCTAAACAAATATCAGACGGACACTTACGGCTACTCGTGGACTCAGTGGGTAATTCACTAAACTTCTTCTCTTTACAAAAGAGAGATCACTGAAGATTATAGGATATGTCACACCTCGTAAAAAAACGAAATTAAACTGTTTTCTAAACAGTTATGCAAAGATTTACATTTTTTCATTTTAGTTTTCTGTAAAAGAAAACTATTGTGCCGACTTTGTCTGTCCGTCCGCACTATTTCTCTCCGCCCTCAGATCTTAAAAACTACTGGAATTGATATGGTGATCAACCACCCTCCAGTCGTCAAACATACCAAATTGCAGCCCTCTAGCCTCAGTAGTTTGTATTTTATACAGGGTTTAAGTTAGCCATAATCCATTATCTGGCACCAGTATCGGTACCAACAACACAGGCCACCACCGGACCGTGGCTGAGTTTCATGGGCTGGGGCTAAGACTTTCATGGGCCGTGGTTGAGGCCACCACCGGATCGTGGCCGAGTTTCTTTGGGCCGTGGCTGGAGTTATTCATACAGCATTATACGCTGCGCAGAAAACTCGATTGCGCCAAAGAAATTTCGTCGCATTTTTCTCTTGTTGATAACATTCTGATTTTACTCAACCATTCCAGCGGCAGTGACGTCAGAGGAAAGAAATCTGTCAACTCCAACGGTAATGAATACTTACTTACTTGCTGTCTACAAAACCGAAAAAAACGAAAAAAGCAAAAATGTTCAAGATACTGATAACTGACTCTCTGCTTAATTTCACCTCCTTATCACTGAACTCCGACATGAAAATCCATTTCACCGAATCCGAAGCTCTTCAAAAAGGGATTGGCTGCTCATGTCAATCTGTGCGGCATCATGCAGTGGAATGGATTCCTAACTAACTCGAAATTAGTGCCATAACTCAAATGACGTTCCCTCATGAAGACAATTTCCTCTGGCTCTCTAATTGCTATTCAATCTTGAGCTCAGGTAATCTGGGTAAGTGCCACTATTGCAAGTACGCCATGATTTGTTCATCACAAGTCATTGCCTTAATGAGACTTCGGCTCAGCGTTGTTGTATCTTCCGTTATTACTGATCGTCGTTGAACTCTTTTCTTTTCATAAGAGAGAGAGAGAGAGAGAGAGGCGCAACAAATCTAGTTGCTTTTCCTGAACGTGTAATTATAATTATTATTATTATTATTATTATTAGTAAGCAGATGAACTCTATTCATATAGAACAAACCCAAGGGAGCCATTTTCTTGAAATTCAAGTTTCCAAGGAATATGTTGTTCATTAGGAAGTAGTAAGAGATGGTAAAGGGTAATACATAAAGAAGAGATCCCACTTATTTAAAAAAAAAATCAATAAATTAACAAAGCGATAAAAATGTATTGAAATGCAAGGAGGATAGTACTATACTCTGTTTTTTTCCATCTGTCCATCCTCCTGTGGTGTTTTTGTATGGTAACACTGCGTCCCAGGCTTTAAATAGTTACGGTATGTGTAAGTTTTAGGTAAATAAAAGGATATCTGGGTGTACATTTGCAACTGAAAAGTGTTTTAATAATTTACTGTATGAGAATTACACCGTTAATATTCGAAATAGGATATTATTATAATCGTTGAATGTAAGCTGAATGTAACTATCTAAAGCCCGGGACGCAGTGTTACCATACAAAAACACCACAGGCGGATGGACAGATGGAAAAAAAAGAGAGTATAGGGTAGTAATGTATTGCACCTCCGGTTGAACTTCTGAAGTTCCAGTTGCCCTACTTCCTCTGGAAGGCTGTTCCACAGTCCAACGGTGTGAGGCATAAAGAACCTCTGGAGTGTCAGACATAATTTAATATGGGCATCATAGTTCAGTGGTAGGGCATTCGACTTGCATTCGCCACGTCCTGGTTCGATTCCAGCATAATCTCACCAGTCCTCCTAGCGATGTAGGTTTGTTTGTATGGTGTTTTTACGTTGCATGGAAACAGTGGTCATTCAGCAACGGGACCAACGGCTTTACGTGACTTCCGAACCACGTCGAGAGTGAACTTCTATCACCAGAAATACACATCTCTAACTCCTCAATGGAATGTCCGAGAATCGAACTCGCGGCCACCGAGGTGGTATACTAACACCATACCGACCACGCCACTGACCGAGGAGTGTATGTTTGTATGGTGTTTTTACGTTGCATGGAGCAAGTGGTTATTCAACAACGGGACCAACGGCTTTACGTGACTTCCGAACCACGTCGAGAGTGAACTTCTATCACCAGAAATACACATCTCTAACTCCTCAATGGAATGTCCGCGAATAAAACTCGTGGCCACCGAGGTGGCAAGGAAAGACCATTCCGATCACGCCACTGAGGAGCGGTGTAGGGGTACCAGCGTCAACTGGAAGTCGAAGAAAGGGTGTGGGACTTGCAACCTCATCCCAAGACTCCAGGTCGGAACGAGAGGGCTAACATTTACTTGCAAAACTCAAAAGCAAAATCCATTTCAGAAACCAAAATGGAGTTTCCCGTTCGCTACAAATAAAAGCCATCATATTTGACGAATAGTCTAGCGTAGCATTTTTTCATAACCGTTTCTTATCTTGTAAACGGAATGTTGAGCAAACTTTCTAAATCATTCAACGTAAAGGAAAGTTTTTTTAAATGTTAAAAATATCGTTAATTTTTTATCTCCACGACAGGTCGTCAAATAAGACTGAAGTTATTCAAAAACTAACAATGTCTTGAAGACGACGTGGGTGACGTTCCTTACTCTATAGAAGAAAAAAAGCTAATAAAAGTAGCTAAACTTTTCTATTGAAAAAATACTTTTTAAACAGTGTCAATATTCTACTTGCTTTAATCAAAGTTTCATTTTTTCTTTTTGTCCTTAACGACGCACCTTTTTGGTTTTTCTTTTGCTATTTCAGGTTAAAATTTTGCTCTAACGATATCTCATTTTTTAGACGTAAATACCTATGAAATTTAGACTATCCTCTCTATAAATGATTTCCGAGCAGCCTTTAAATTTACCTATTATAAAAGTTTATGTCACTGAGTAATATTGATGGGGCGAGGGAATTACTAGCAAAGGATATCACCATTATATGAAAATATCATATTTTACTGATCATGAAAGAGAATGCCCTGAGTTAAGCGGTTCAGTTTACACACAAATGCACACACACACATACGAGCATATATATCACAAAATAACTACTCAACTTCACTCGGTGTATATATTCACACTGCTCGTATTAGGCTGCAATAAGACGTCATGCTTTAGATTCCAGATTCTTCTTCAGATACCGATGCGCTGAGGAGACAGTAGTTAAACCCGGGCATACGAGTACATGCATATATTCCGCTATCATCTCCAGTTTCTTTTTTCTAATCGTTAGGATGACCTACCTGTTGATCTCCAGCTTCTCCTGCGCCCCAGCCCCACCCCACCTCCACCTCCACGATCTCCGCGGTCGTATGCTTAATCCTTCATTGTTCGGAATGATCCCCTTGCCGTCCATCTTTTTGTTCACGTTCATCTCAAAATTCTGATGAATTATCTCTCAAGTAATCTTGCTCTCAAAATTATTTCCATTGTTGCCTTCCAGTGTTCTTTCATGAGTTGATAAAAGCGTTCTGTAATTCACGCACGAGGTTTTATTCTTGTTATATATGAAATAAGTTTTTCTCCAGTTGAGGCTTGGTTGTCATTCCAGGAGTCCCGAGGCTTGATTGTCATTGCAGCAGTTCCGAGGCTTGGTTGTCCATTCCGGCAGTTCCGAGGCTTGGTTGTCCCCCCCCCCCCCATTCCAGCAGTTCGAGGGCTGGGTTGTCATCCAGGCGTTCCGAGGCTTTGTTGTCATTCCCGCAGTTCCGGGAGTTCTGGTTAGTCATTCCAGCAGTCCCGAGGTCTTGGTTGTTCATTCCAGCAGTCGAGTCTTGGGTTTGTCATTCAGCAGTTCCGAGTCTGGTTGTCATTCCAGCAGTCACGAGTTTGGTTGTCATTCGCAGTCCGAGTTCCTTGGTGTCTTCCAGCAGTCCCGATCTTGGTAGTCATTCCAGGCAGTTCCGCGTCTTGGTTGTCATTCCAGCAGTTCCCGAGTTCTTGGTTTCATTCCAGCAGTAACGAGTCTTGGTTTGTCATTCAGCAGTTCCTCCGAAGTCCTTGGTTGTCATTCCAGCAGTCCGTTTGGTTGTCATTCTCAGCAGTTCGGTCTTGGTTGTCATTCCAGCTAGGTCCCGCGTCTTGGTTCGTCATCCAGCAGTTTCCGATCTTGGGTTGTCATTCCAGCAGTCCCCGAGTCTTGGTGTATTCCAGCAGGTTCCGAGTCTTGGTTGTCATTCCAAGCAGTCACGAGTCTGGTTGTCATTCAGGCAGTTCCGAGTCTTGGTTGTCATTCCAGCAGTCCCGAGTCTTGGTTGTCATTCCAGCAAGTTCCGATGTCTTGGTTGTCATTCCAGCAGTCCCGAGTCTTGGTTGTCATCCCAGCAGTTCCGAGTCTGGTGTCATTCCAGCAGTCCCGAGTTTGGTTGTCATTCGCAGTCCGAGTCTTGGTTGGCATTACAGCAGTTCCCGAGTCTTGGTGTCATTCCAGCTAGTTCCCGAGGTCTTGGTTGTCATTCCGCAGTCCCGAGTCTGGTAGTAATTCCAGCCAGTCCACCCGAGTCTGGTTTGTATTCCAGCAGATTCCGAGTCTTGGTGTCATTACAGCAGTCCGAGTCTTGGTTGTCATTCCAGCAGTCCCGAGTCTTGGTTGTCATTCCAGCAGTCCCGAGTCTTGGTTGTCATTCCAGCAGTCCGAGTCTTGGTTGTCATTCCAGCAGTCCCGAGTCTTGGTTGTCATTCCAGCAGTTCCGAGTCTTGGTTGTCATTCCAGCAGTCCCGAGTCTTGGTTGTCATTCCAGCAGTTCCGAGTCTTGGTTGTCATTCCAGCAGTCCGAGTCTTGGTTCATTTCCGCAGTTCGAGTCTTGGTGTCATTTCCAGCCCCCCCTCCCCCCCCCCCCCCCATCCCGAGTCTTGGTTGTAATTCCAGCAGTTCGAGTCTGGTTGTCATTCCAGCAGTCCCGAGTTCTAGGTTGTCATTCAGCAGTTCGAGTCCTTGGTGGTCATTCAGCAATCGAGTCTTGGTTGTCATTCCAGCAGTCCCGAGTCTTGGTTGTCATTCCAGCAGTTCCGAGTCTTGGTTGTCATTCCAGCAGTCCCGAGTCTTGGTTGTCATTCCAGCAGTCCCGAGTCTTGGTTGTCATTCCAGCAGTTCCGAGTCTTGGTTGTCATTCCAGCAGTTCCGAGTCTTGGTTGTCATTCCAGCAGTCCCGAGTCTTGGTTGTCATTCCAGCAGTTCCGAGTCTTGGTTGTCATTCCAGCAGTCCCGAGTATTGTTGTTCATTCCAGCCAGTTCCGAGTTCTTAGAGTTGTCATTCCAGCAGTTCCGAGTCTTGGTTGTCATTCCAGCAGTCCCGAGGCTTGGTTGTCATTCCAGCAGTCCCGAGTCTTGGTTGTCATTCAGAAGTTCAGAGTCTTGAGTTGTCATTCCAGCAGTTCCCGAGTCTTGAGTTTGTCATTCCAGCAGTCCCGAGTCCTGGTTGTCCATCTCCAGCAGTCGAGTCTTGGTTGTCATTCCAGCGTCCCGAGTATTGGTATCATTCAGCAGTCCCGAGGTCTGGTTGTCATCCCAGCAGTCCCGAGTCTTGGTTGTCATTCCAGCAGTCCCGAGTCTTGGTTGTCATTCCAGCAGTTCCGAGTCTTGGTAGTCATTCCAGCAGTTACGAGTCTTGGTTGTCATTCAGCAGTCCCCGGAGTATTGTTGTCATTTCCAGCAGTTCGAGTTTGGTTGTCACTCGCCAGCAGTCCCGGAGCCTTTTTGGGGTAGTCATTCCAGCAGTCCCGAGTCGTGGTTGTTCATTCCAGCCAGTCCCGAGTCTGGTTGGCATTACAGCAGTTTCCCGCGTCTTGGTTGTCATTCCAGCAGTTCCGAGTCTTGGTTGTCATTCCAGCAGTTCCGAGTCTTGGTTGTCATTCCAGCAGTTCCGAGTCTTGGTTGTCATTCCAGCAGTTCCGAGTCTTGGTTGTCATTCCAGCAGTCCCGAGTCTTGGTTGTCATTCCAGCAGTTCGAGTCTTGGTTGGCAATTCCAGCAGTTCGAGTTCCTTGGTTTATATTACAGCAGTCCGCAGTTCTTGGCGTTTGTCATTCAAGCAGTTCCGAGTCTTGGTCGTCATTCCAGCAGTCCCAGAGTTCTTTGTTGTCATTCCAGCAAGTTTCCTGCCGAGTCTTGGTTTTGTCCATTCCAGCAGTCCCGAGTCTTGGTTGCATTCCAGCAGTTCCGGAGTCTGGTTGTCATTCCAGCAGTTCCCGAGTTGCGTTGGTTAATTCAGCAGTTCCGAGCTTGGTTGTCCATTCAAGCAAGTTCCCGAGTCTTGGTTGTCATTCCAGCAGTTTCCCGAGTCTTGGTTTCATTACCGCAGTTCCGATTCCTTGGTTGTAATCCAGCAGTTCCCGGTCTTGGTTGTCATTCCAGCAGTCCCCGATTCTTGGGTTGCATTCCAGCGGTTCCGTAGATTTGGTTGTCATTCCAGCAGTTTCCCGATGTCTTGGTTGTCATTCCAGCAGTCCCGAGTTCTGGGTTTGTCATTCCAGCCAGTTCCCGAGTCATTGGTTTGTCATTCCAGCAGTTCCACGAGTCTTGGTTTGTCATTCCAGCAGGTCCCAAGCGTCTGGTTGTCATTTTCCAGCAGTTCGAAGTCTTGGTGTCATTCCTAGCCGTTCGAGTCCTTGTTGTCATTCCAGCAGTACCGAGTTCTTGGTTTGTCCATTCCAGCAGTCCGAGTTTTGGTGTCCCTATTCCAGCAGTCAAGAGTCTTGGTTGTCATTCCGCAGTCCAGAGTCTTGGTTGTCATACAGACAGTTCCGGAGTTCTTGGTTGTCATTCCAGCGTCCGAGTTCCTGGTAGTCAATTCCAGGGCAGTTACGAGTTCTTGGTTGTCATTCCAGCAGGTCCCGAGTCTGGTTTTGTAATTCCACAGTTCCCGAGTCTGGAGTTCCATTCCAGCACTAGTCCAGCGTTCTGGTTAGCCATTCCAGCAGTTCCGAGTCATTAGGTTGTCATTCCAAGTTTTTTAGTCCGAGCTCTTGGTTTGTCATTCCAGCAGTTCCGAGTATTGGTTGTATTCCAGCAGTCCGAGTCTTGGTTGTCAATCCCAGGCAGATCCCGACGTCTGGTTGTATTCAGCCGGCTCGAGTCTGGGTTGTCATTCCAGCAGTTCCGAAGTCTTGTTTGTCATTCAGCAGGGCCGAGTTTGGGTGATCATTCCAGCAGTTCGAGGCCTGGTGTCATTCAGCAGTTCCGAGTCTTGGTTGTCATTAGCAGTTCGATCTTGGTTGTCCTCCAGCAGTCCCGAGTTTGGTTGTCATCCAGAGTTCCGAGTCTTGGTGTCATTCCAAGCAGTCCCGCGTCTTGGTTGTATTCCAGCAGTTCGAAGTTCCTTTGGTTGTCATTCCAGCAGTTCCGAGTCTGGTGTCATTCCAGCAGTCCCGAAGTCTGGTTGTCATTCAGCAGTCCCGAGTCTTGGTTGTCATTCCACAGTTCAGAGTCTTGGTTGTCATTCCAGAAGTCCGAGTGGTTGTCATTCCGGTTGTCATTCCAGCAGTACGAGTCTGGTGTCATTCCAAGCAGTCCCGAGTCTGGTTGTCATTCCGAGTTCCCCGAGTCTTGGTTGTCATTCCAGCAGTCGAGTTCTTGGTTGTCATTCCAGCAGTCCCGAGCTTGGTTGTCATTCCAGCAGCACCGGGAAGCTTGATGTTCATTCCAGCAGTTCCGAGTCTTGGTTGTCATTCCAGCAGTCCCGAGTCTTGGTTGTCATTCCAGCAGTTCCGAGTCTTGGTTGTCATTCCAGCAGTCCCGAGTCTTGGTTGTCATTCCAGCAGTCCCCCCCCCGAGTCGGTTTTGTTGTCATTCCAGCAGTCCCCGAGTCTTGGTTGTCTTTCCAGCAGTCCCGTTCTTGGTTGTCCATTCCACAGTCCCGGAGTCTTGGGTTGATTCCAGACAGTCCCGAGTCTTGGTTGGCATTCCAGCAGTCCCAGTCTTGGTTGTCCCATTCCACAGTCCCGAGTCTTGGTTGTCATTCCAGCGTTCCCAGAGGTTGGTTGTCATTCCAGCAGCACCGAAGCTTGGATGTCATTCCAGCAGTTCCGAGGCTTGGTTGTCCTTCCAGCAGTGTTGAGGCTCAGTTGTCATTCCAGCAGTACTGTAGCATGGATGTCATTCCAGCAGTTCCGAGTCTTGGTTGTCATTCCAGCAGTTCCGAGGCTTGATTGTCCTTCCAGCAGTTCCGAGGCTTGATTGTCCTTCCAGCAGTTACGAGGCTTGATTGTCCTTCCAGCAGTTCCGAGGCTTGATTGTCATTCCAGCAGTTCCAAGGCTTGGTTGTCATTCCAGCAGTTCCGAGGCTTGATTGTCCTTCCAGCAATTCGGAGTCTTGGTTGTCATTACAGCAGTTCCGAGGCTTGATTGTCCTTCCAGCAGTGCCAAAGTTTGGTTGTCATTCCAGCAGTTACGAGGCTTGATTGTCATTCCAGCAGTGCCAAAGTTTGGTTGTCATTCCAGCAGTTACGAGCTTGATTGTCATTCCAGCAGTGCCAAAGTTTGGTTGTCATTCCAGCAGTTACGAAGCTTGGTTATCATTCCAGCAGTGCCGAAGTTTGGTTGTCATTCCAGCAGTGCCAAAGTTTGGTTGTCATTCCAGCTGTTCCAAGGCTTGGTTGTCATTCCAGCAGTTCCAAGGCTTGGTTGTCATTCCAGCAGTTCCGAGGCTTGGTTGGCATTCCAGCAGTTCCGAGGCTTGGTTGTCATTCCAGCAGTTCCAGGCTTGGTTGTCATTCCAGCAGTTCCAAGGCTTGGTTGTCATTCCAGCAGTTCCGAGGCTTGATTGTCCTTCCAGCAGTGCCAAAGTTTGGTTGTCATTCCCAGAGTTCACGATTGGCTGATTGTCATTTCCAGCAGTGCCAAAGTTTGGTTGTCATTCCAGCAGTTACGAAGCTTGGTTGTCATTCCAGCAGTGCCGAAGTTTGGTTGTCATTCCAGCAGTGCCAAAGTTTGGTTGTCATTCCAGCAGTTACGAAGCTTGGTTGTCATTCCAGCAGTGAAAAAGTTTGGTTGTCATTCCAGCAGTTACGAAGCTTGGTTGTCATTCCAGTAGTGCCGAAGTTTGGTTGTCATTCCAGCAGTCCCGAGGCTTGATTGTCATTCCAACAGTGCCGAAGTTTGGTTGTCATTCCAGCAGTCCCGAGGCTTGGTTGTCATTCCAGCAGTGCCGAAGTTTGGTTGTCATTCCAGCAGTGCCGAAGTTTGGTTGTCATTCCAGCAGTCCCAAGGCTTGATTGTCATTCCAGCAGTCCCGAAGTTTGGTTGTCATTTCAGCAGTGCCGAAGTTTGGTTGTCATTCCAGCAGTCCCGAGGCTTGATTGTCATTCCAAAAGTGCCGAAGTTTGGTTGTCATTCCAGCAGTGCCGAAGTTCGGTTGTCATTCCAGTAGTGCCGAAGTTTGGTTGTCATTCCAGCAGTCCCGAGGCTTGATTGTCATTCCAGCAGTGCCGAAGTTTGGTTGTCATTCCAGCAGTCCCGAGGCTTGGTTGTCATTCCAGCAGTGCCGAAGTTTGGTTGTCATTCCAGCAGTGCCGAAGTTTGGTTGTCATTCCAGCAGTCCCAAGGCTTGATTGTCATTCCAGCAGTCCCGAAGTTTGGTTGTCATTCCAGCAGTGCCGAAGTTTGGTTGTCATTCCAGCAGTCCCGAGGCTTGATTGTCATTCCAACAGTGCTGAAGTTTGGTTGTCATTCCAGCAGTTCCGAAGTTTGGTTGTCATTCCAGCAGTCCCGAGGCTTGATTGGTCATTCCAAACAGTGCCGGAAGTTTGGTTGTCATTCCAGCAGTGCCGAAGTTTTGGTTGTCATTCCAGCAGTCCCCGAGCTTTGATTGTCATTCCAACAGTGCCGAAGTTTGGTGTCATTTCCAGCAGTCCCGAGGCTTGATTGTCATTCCAACAGTGCCGAAGTTTGGTTGTCATTCCAGCAGTCCCGAGGCTTGATTGTCATTCCAACAGTGCCGAAGTTTGGTTGTTATTCCAGCAGTGCCGAAGTTAGGTTGTCATTCCAGCAGTCCCGAGGCTTGATTGTCATTCCAGCAGTGCCGAAGTTTGGTTGTCATTCCAGCAGTGCCGAAGTTTGGTTGTCATTCCAGCAGTGCCGAAGTTTGGTTGTCATTCCAGCAGTGCCGAAGTTTGGTTGTCATTCCAGCAGTCCCGAGGCTTGATTGTCATTCCAGCAGTGCCGAAGTTTGGTTGTCATTCCAGCAGTGCCGAAGTTTGGTTTTCATTCCAGCACTACCGAAGTTTGGTTGTCATTCCAGTAGTTCCGAGTCTTGGTTGTCATTCCAGCAGTGTTGAGGCTCAGTTGTCATTCCAGCAGTTCCGAGTCTTGGTTGTCATTCCAGCAGTGTTGAGGCTTGGTTGTCATTCCAGCAGTTCCGAGCTTGGTTGTCATTCCAGCAGTCCCGAGGCTTGGTTGTCATTCCAGCAGTACCGAAGCTTGGATGTCATTCCAGCAGTTCCGAGTCTTGGTTGTCATTCCAGCAGTTCCGAGGCTTGATTGTCCTTCCAGCAGTTCCGAGGCTTGATTGTCCTTCCAGCAGTTAAGAGGCTTGATTGTCCTTCCAGCAGTTCCGAGGCTTGATTGTCATTCCAGCAGTTCCAAGGCTTGGTTGTCATTCCAGCAGTTCCGAGGCTTGATTGTCCTTCCAGCAGTTCCGAGGCTTGGTTGTCATTACAGCAGTTCCGAGGCTTGATTGTCATTCCAGCAGTGCCAAAGTTTGGTTGTCATTCCAGCAGTTACGAAGCTTGGTTGTCATTCCAGCAGTGAAAAAGTTTGGTTGTCATTCCAGCAGTTACGAAGTTTGGTTGTCATTCCAGCAGTTCCGAGGCTTGGTTGTCATTCCAGCAGTTCCGAGGCTTGATTGTCATTCCAGCAGTGCCAAAGTTTGGTTGTCATTCCAGCAGTTACGAGGCTTGGTTGTCATTCCAGCAGTGCCAAAGTTTGGTTGTCATTCCAGCAGTGCCAAAGTTTGGTTGTCATTCCAGCAGTTACGAAGCTTGGTTGTCATTCCAGCAGTGCCGAAGTTTGGTTGTCATTCCAGCAGTGCCAAAGTTTGGTTGTCATTCCAGCAGTTACGAAGCTTGGTTGTCATTCCAGCAGTGAAAAAGTTTGGTTGTCATTCCAGCAGTTACGAAGCTTGGTTGTCATTCCAGTAGTGCCGAAGTTTGGTTGTCAATCCAGCAGTCCCGAGGCTTGATTGTCATTCCAACAGTGCCGAAGTTTGGTTGTCATTCCAGCAGTCCCGAGGCTTGGTTGTCATTCCAGCAGTCCCGAGTCTTGGTTGTTATTCCAGCAGTACCGAAGCTTGGTTGTCATTCCAGCAGTCCGAGGCTTGATTGTCATTCCAGCAGTCCCGAAGTTTGGTTGTCATTCCAGCGTCCCAGCGAGCTTGATTGTCATTCAACAGTGCCGAAGTTTGGTGTCATTCCAGCAGTGCCGAAGTTTGGTTGTCATTCCAGCAGTCCCGAGGCTTGATTGTCATTCCAGCAGTGCCGAAGTTTGGTTGTCATTCCAGTAGTGCCGAAGTTTGGTTGTCATTCCAGCAGTCCCGAGGCTTGATTGTCATTCCAGCAGTGCCGAAGTTTGGTTGTCATTCCAGCAGTCCCGAGGCTTGGTTGTCATTCCAGCAGTGCCGAAGTTTGGTTGTCATTCCAGCAGTGCCGAAGTTTGGTTGTCATTCCAGCAGTCCCAAGGCTTGATTGTCATTCCAGCAGTGCCGAAGTTTGGTTGTCATTCCAGCAGTTACGAGGCTACATTGTCATTCCAACGTGCCGAAGTTGGTTGGTTTTTTTTTTCATTGTCTTCCAGGCAGTAACCCGGATGGCTTGTATTGTCATTCCAACCTCAGTGCCGAAGGTTTGGGTTGTCGTTGCCGACCACCAGTCCCGAGGCTTGGGTTGTCATTCCAGCAGTGCCGAAGTTTGGGGCTGTCAATTCCAGCAGTGCCAAAAGTTTTGGTTGTCATTCCCAGCAGTTACGAACGCTTGGTTGTCATTCCAGCAGGGTGAAAAAGTTTGGTTGTCATTCCAGCAGTTACGAAGCTTGGTGGTTTCATTCCAGTATGGTGTGGAAGTTTCTGGTTGTCATTCCCAGCCAGTCCGAGGCTTGGTTGTTTTCATTCCAGCAGTGCCGAAGTTCTGGTTTGTCATTCCAGCAGTGCCGAAGTTTAGGTTTGGTTGTAATTTCCAGCAGTCCCGAGGCTTGGTTGTCATTCCAACGCAGTGCCGAAGTTTTGGGTTGTCATTCCAGCAGTGCCGAAAGTTTGGGTTGTCATTCCAAGGCAGTCCCGAGGTCTTGATTGTCATTCCAGCAGTCCCGAAGTCCGAAGTTTGGGTTGTTCATTCCCAGCAGTTGCCGGAAGTTTGGGTTGCATTCATTCCAGTCCCGAGGCTTGCTAGCGAGGAAACATTGAATTCGCTCATTCCAAGCAAGTGGCCCGAAGGTTTGGTCGGTCATTCCAGCAGTGCCAGAAAGTTTGGGTTGTCATTTCAGCCAGTATCCGAGGCTTGATTTGTCATTCCAGCAGTGACCGAAGTTTGGTTGTCATTCCAGCAGTCCCGAGGGCTTGATTGTCATTCAGCCAGTGCCGAAGTTTTGGTTGTATTCACAGTAGTCCAGAAGTTTGGTTGCATTCCAGCAGTTATCCGAGGCTGATTGTCATTCCAGCAGTGCGAAAGTTGGTTGTTCATTCCAGCAGTATCCCGAGGCTTGAATTGACATTCCAGCAGTTGCCCGACAGTTTGGTTGTATTCCCGCAGTGCGAAGGTTTGGTTGTCATTCCAGCAGTTATCCGAGGCTTGATGGCATTCCAGCAGTGCGAGTTTGGTTGTCATTCCAGGCAGTGGCCGAAGGTTTGTTGGTTTTCAATTCCCAGCAGTGCCGAAGTTGGTTTGTCATTCCCAGGCAGTATTCGAGGCCTAGGATTGTCATTCCAGCAGTGCCGAAGTTTTGGTTTTTCATTCACAGCAGTGCCCGGAGTTTGGTTGTCATTCCAGCATGCCGAAAGTTTGGTTGACCATCTTCACCAGGTGACGAAGGTTTTTGGTTCCACCATCCAAGCAGTTAACCTTGAAAGACGGAAGCTTGGTTCCTTTGGTTTGTCATTTTTCCAAGCAGTGAAAAAGGTTTGGTTGTCATTCCACCATCCAAGCAGTAACAAATTCCTAGGCTTGGTTGTCCATTCCAGTAGTTTGGCCGACCCGTTTGGTTGTCATTCCAAGCCTTTTCCGAGGCCTTTTGGTTGTCATTCCAGCAGTGCCGAGTTTGGTTTGTTTCATTCCAGCAGTGCGAAGTTTGGTTTGTCATTCTCCAGCAAGGTGCCGAATTTGGGTTTGGTTGTTCCCAGCGTATCCGAGGCTGATTGTCATTCCAAGCCAGGCCCGGGGGAAGTTTGGTTGTCTTCCAGCAGTTGGCCGAGTTTTGGTGTCATTCCAGGCCAGTAATCGGCTTTGGATTGTCATTTCCCCCCATCAGTGCCGAGTTATGGTTTGTCATTCCAACAGCAGTTCCCGGAGGCTTTGATTTGTCCATTCCAGCAGTGCCGGTTTGGTTGTCAATTCCACAGCGTGCGCGAAGTTTGGTTGTCAATTATTCCCAGCAGTGTCCGAAGGCTTTTGGATTGGCATTCCATCCCAGGGCCGAATATTGGTTGTCATTCAGCAGGTCCCGAAGGCTTGATTGTCATTCCCACAGTGGGCCCAGAAGTTTGGTTGTCCATTCCAGCAGTTTGGCCGAAGTTTGGTTGTCATTTCCAGCAAGTCCCGAGGCTTGGATTGCATTCCATTCCATGTGCCGAAGTTTGGGTTTTCCATTCCAGCAAGGTCCAGGAGGCTTGATTGTCATTATTCCCAGCAGTTGCCGAAGTTTTGGTTGTCATGCCAAGCAGGCCGAAGTTTGGTTGTCAATTCCGCAGGTCCCGAGCTTGATTGTCATTCCAGCCGTCCCGAAGTTGGTTGGCCATTCCGCAAAGTTTGGCGAAGTTGGGTTGTCAATTCCAGCAGTCCGAGGATTGGATTGTTCATTCCAAAGCAGTGCCGAAGTTTGGTGTCAGATTCAGCAGGGAAGGTTGGTTGTATTACAGCAGTATCGAGGCTTTGATGTCATTCAGCCAGGGCCGAAGTTTGGGTTGTCATTCCAGCAGTCCCGAGGATTGATTGTCCATTCCAGCAGTTGCGAAGTTTGGGTTGTCATTTCCAGCAGGCGAAGTTGGTTGTCCATTCCAGCAAGTTTATCGGAGGCTTGATTGTCATTCCAGCAGTGCCCGAGGTTCGGTTGTATTACAGCAGTCCCGAGTTGATGTCCAATTCCAGCAGTGCCGAAGTTTGGTTGTCATTCAAGCAGTGCCGAAGTTTGGTGTCATGCCAGCAGTATCGGAGGCTTGATTGTCATTCCAAGCAGTGCCCTCGAAAGGTTTGGTTGTCATTCCAGCAGTTGCCGAAGTTTGGGTTGTCCTTCCAGCAGTGCCGAAGTTTGGTTGTCATTTCCAGCAGTACCCGAGGCGTTGATTGTCATTTCCAGCAGTGCCGAAAGTTTGGTTTGTCATTCCAGCAGTGCCGAAGTTTGGTTGTCCATTCCAGCAAGTTTGCGAAGTTTGGTTGTCATTCCAGCAGGTATCCCGGGAGGCTTGATTGTCATTGCCCCAGCAGTGCCGAAGTTTTGGTTGTCATTCCAAGCAGTGCCGAAGTTTGGTTGTCATCAGCAGTGCCGAAGTTGGTTGTCATTCAGCAGTGCGAAGTTTGGTGTCATTCAGCAGTATCGGGCTGATGTCATCAGCAGTGCGAAGTGTGGAGGTCATTCCAGCAGTGCCGACAAGGTTTGGTTGTCATTCAGCAGTATCGAGGCTTGATTGTCATTCCAGCAGTGCCGAAAGTTTAGGTTGTCATCCAGCGTCCCGAGGCTTGATGTGTCGTTCAGCAGGCCGAAGTTTGGTTGTCATTCCAAGAGTGCCGAATTGGTGTCATTACAGCAGTATCGAGGCTGATTGGTCATTCACATTAGCAGTGCCGAAGTTGGTTGTCATTCCAGCAGTCCCGAGGCTTGATTGTCATTCCAACAGTGCCGAAGTTTGGTATGTCATTCCAGCAGTGCCGAAGTTGGTTGTCATTCCAGCAGTCCCGAGGACTTGATTGTCATTCCAGCGAGTGCGAAGTTTGGTTGTCATTCCAGCAGTCCGGAGGCGTTGATTGCCATTTCCAGCCGTGGCGAAGTTTGGTGTCATCAGCAGTAACGAGGCTTGATTGGCATTCAACAGTGCCGAAGTTGGTTGTCATTCCAGCAGTGCGAAGTTTGGTTGTCATTACAGTCAGTCCGAGGCTTGATTTCAGTCCAGCAGTGCCGAAGTTGTTGTCATTCCCAGTAGTGCCGAAGTGTGGTTGTCATTCCAGCAGTCCCGAGGCTTGGATTGTCATTACAACAGTGCCGAAGTTTGGTTGGTCATCAGCAGTCCCGAGGCTTGGCTGTCATCCAACAGTGCCGAAGTTTGGTTGTCATTCCAGCAGTCCCGAGGCTTGGTTGTCATTCCAGCAGTGCCGAAGTTTGGTTGTCATTCCAGCAGTGCCGAAGTTTGGTTGTCATTCCAGCAGTCCCAAGGCTTGAATATCATTCCAACAGTGCCGAAGTTTGGTTGTCATTCCAGCAGTCCCAAGGCTTGATTGCCATTCCAACAGTGCCGAAGTTTGGTTGTCATTCCAGCAGTCCCGAG